>NC_047154.1:26898969-26951469 GCF_009819705.1 Hippoglossus hippoglossus
TCAGATCACTCTCCATCACACAAACAGATGCCTGTGTGTGTCTGTGTGTGTGTGTCTGTGTGCGTGCATGTGTGTCTGTGTGTGTGTGTGTGAGAGGGAGGTCTCAGTGGGACGTGTCCCTTTTCCAAATTTCCCCTGAGACTCTGCTGCATTTCACTGCCTGAAACCTGTTGCTCTTTGTAGCTCAACACATTTTTGTCTTTTCATCAAAATCACATTTTCTTTTTTTCTTTATGAAAACTTCAGCTGTATTTTAGAAAAACAACTCTTTTTTTTCTGAAGGTTGAATTTGTTGAAAAGGACAAAAGACAGAAGTCTGTGTTTGTGTCCCCCCCCCCCCGAGGCCAAACAAGCTGATATAATAGAAAATGAGAAAGAAAGAAAATCTGCACCAAGGATTTTGACGATGTTGAAAGTTGTAGAAACAAATCTTAACCCAGATCCACTGTGGAGTGTAGTGGGTTGTTCCCACAGACTGTATATAAAGAGGTTGTTCCCACAGACTGTATATAAAGAGGTTGTTCCCATAGACTGTATATAAAGAGGTTGTTCCCATAGACTGTATATAAAGAGGTTGTTCCCACAGACTGTATATAAAGAGGTTGTTCCCATAGACTGTATATAAAGAGGTTGTTCCCACAGACTGTATATAAAGAGGTTGTTCCCACAGACTGTATATAAAGAGGTTGTTCCCACAGATTGTATATAAAGAGGTTGTTCCCACAGACTGTATATAAAGAGGTTGTTCCCACAGACTGTATATAAAGCGGTTGTTCCCATAGACTGTATATAAAGAGGTTGTTCCCACAGACTGTATATAAAGAGGTTGTTCCCACAGACTGTATATAAAGAGGTAGTTCCCACAGACTGTATATAAAGAGGTTGTTCCCATAGACTGTATATAAAGAGGTTGTTCCCACAGACTGTATATAAAGAGGTTGTTCCCACAGACTGTATATAAAGAGGTTGTTCCCACAGACTGTATATAAAGAGGTTGTTCCCACAGACTGTATATAAAGAGGTTGTTCCCACAGACTGTATATAAAGAGGTTGTTCCCACAGACTGTATATAAAGAGGTTGTTCCCATAGACTGTATATAAAGAGGTTGTTCCCATAGACTGTATATAAAGAGGTTGTTCCCATAGACTGTATATAAAGAGGTTGTTCCCACAGACTGTATATAAAGAGGTTGTTCCATAGACTGTATATAAAGAGGTTGTTCCCACAGACTGTATATAAAGTGGTTGTTCCCACAGACTGTATATAAAGAGGTTGTACCCATAGACTGTATATAAAGAGGTTGTTCCCATAGACTGTATATAAAGTGGTTGTTCCCACAGACTGTATATAAAGAGGTTGTTCCCATAGACTGTATATAAAGAGGTTGTTCCAACAGACTGTATATAAAGAGGTTGTTCCCATAGACTGTATATAAAGAGGTTGTTCCCATAGACTGTATATAAAGAGGTTGTTCCCATAGACTGTATATAAAGTGGTTGTTCCCACAGACTGTATATAAAGAGGTTGTTCCCACAGACTGTATATAAAGAGGTTGTTCCCATAGACTGTATATAAAGAGGTTGTTCCCATAGACTGTATATAAAGAGGTTGTTCCCACAGACTGTATATAAAGAGGTTGTTCCCATAGACTGTATATAAAGAGGTTGTTCCCATAGACTGTATATAAAGAGGTTGTTCCCATAGACTGTATATAAAGTGGTTGTTCCCACAGACTGTATATAAAGAGGTTGTTCCCACAGACTGTATATAAAGAGGTTGTTCCCACAGACTGTATATAAAGAGGTTGTTCCCACAGACTGTATATAAAGAGGTTGTTCCCACAGACTGTATATAAAGAGGTTGTTCCCACAGACTGTATATAAAGAGGTTGTTCCCATAGACTGTATATAAAGAGGTTGTTCCCATAGACTGTATATAAAGAGGTTGTTCCCATAGACTGTATATAAAGAGGTTGTTCCCACAGACTGTATATAAAGAGGTTGTTCCCACAGACTGTATATAAAGAGGTTGTTCCCATAGACTGTATATAAAGAGGTTGTTCCCATAGACTGTATATAAAGAGGTTGTTCCCACAGACTGTATATAAAGAGGTTGTTCCCATAGACTGTATATAAAGAGGTTGTTCCCACAGACTGTATATAAAGAGGTTGTTCCCACAGACTGTATATAAAGAGGTTGTTCTCCGGGCCGAGCTCATTGACTGTTTATGAAAATGGACACAGAACAGATTATCTTTCCTGTGAAGACGTTTTCAGACATGATCTACATTAAAATTCGACATCATTTGGAACGTGGCCTCAGTGGTTCGATCTGTTCACCAGGACTTTAATCCTCCGCTGCTTCCTGTCACATGACTTCACTTCCTCTGCTGCACGTTAAGCTTCGTGATGTGTTTCCCGTCGCTTGTCGTCCGTCTCGAGTTGTGGACGCGTCTCTTTGTCTCGCTCACAGACGGCTGATGAGTCTTTTGTTAATAACACTGGTGCAGTGACACGTTATTCAAACGCTGGGACGTGAGTCGAGAGAAAACTGGAATGCTCCTCACATCGCTCCAGTAATATTCATCGTTTGCTCTGATGAAGAAAGTGTTTATCAAAGCGTGTTTGAAAAACACACGAGGGAAATAAAAGTCACTTCGACCAGCCGCTGATTTTAATAATCTACGTTCTCTCCTCTGCCGTTCAGCCTCTGGTCATTAATTAAAAAAGCAAGAGACCAATTCAAATCTTCTTCCAGTAACATTTTTTTGAATTTTAAAGCAGAACCAGACTCTCAGCTTTTGGAGTCTTTTGAAGACGCTGACACAACAAAGCTTCTTCCTCTCTCCTCGTTTCCCAGTTTGATCTTTTCCTCCCTCTCTTTCTCTCGCCCCTCACTCTCAGCAAATTAGAACGTGACCCAGTTTCTGTCAGTTTTTTAAGCTCGCTCTGTTTCCTCTCGTCTGTGGGAGTTAGATAACGCTGACTCGCAGCCTCACGGTGGGTGGGAGGAAGAAGAAGCGAGTTTCTCACCCATATATGATTATATTTCTACATACTGTATACGTGAGGAAGGGACAGTACGACCCCAGTGTGGCCTGGAGGACGCAGAGTTCAGTGGACGGCTCGTTGCATCACTCAGCGCCGGAGGCAGCAGATGAAACGTGAGGTGGCTGCTGCTCAGGAGAGTGGCCGACGAGAGGGCCAGTCTTAAATAATGTTTTTTGAAGTGCCGCCCTGCTCCTCTTCCATCAATCGCTCCACACTGAGCTCAACTTTCATCTGGCCTCCTCCTCCCCGACCTCCTGCCGTGCCGTCCACTCCCCCCCCCCCCCCCCCCCCCCCCCTCTCCCCTCCATCCAGCCTTCTATCTGTCATCCATCCACCCCTCCTGCACACCAACTCCATCACAGGCATCATTACCGCGGCTCCATGCTGGGCCTCATATTTCCAGTCTGCCTCGCCTCCCTCTTCATCTCGTGCGAGGGGAAACAGGAGGAGGAGGAGAGGAGGAGGAGGAGGAGGAGAGGAGGCGCGAGGCTGGATGGAGACAGAGATGAAGAGGCCGAGGAGGATGAGAGGAGTGATGGAGACGTGTTGTCAGGAGGAGAGAGATGTGGAGCGGTGGAGTTTCTCTGAGTGACTCGTCTGTCAGGAGCAACGACTGCCCTGCCCTTGAATGAGATAAGTGGCGTCCGCAGAGACACGTGCACGAGACGAGTGTGTGTTCATGGGTCTGCAAGTGATCTAGTACACAACAGACCTACAGTAAAGGGGGGGGGGGGGGGGGGGGGCTGTGTGTGTGTGTATGTGCATGGGGGGGGGTTGTGAACTCGTTCCCACGTGCACACACACAGATGCCTCAGCAATCATGTTGTTCACACTGACATCCCATAATTACCCCCCATCCCATCAAAATGTGCAAAACAAGTGTGTGTGTTTGTGTGTGTGTGTGTGTGTGTGTGGTGTGTGTGTGTGTGTGTTTGTGTGTGTTTGTGTGTGTTCTATAATATATATATACTAAAATAACACATGTTTTATATCTTTCACACTTTCATAAATGTGTTTATAATATTATATAAATCATATTTCAATCAGCTGGTGGCCTCAGAGTCAGAGTCAGATAGATTCATCCTCTGGAGACCATGAGAAATATCTCAGTCTGTCGCTGCTGCTGCAAACTCAGAAACTCAGTTCCCCCCAAACTGACATCGATACGAAAATGAATGAGGAGGAAGGTTCAGTCACAGAGTGATCCTGTGTGTGTGTGTGTGTGTGTGTGTGTGTGGTGTGTGTGTGTGTGTGTGTGTGTCAGCGGTGATGACTGGTCGAGTGCCGCACGTCGTCTCGAGGCCGGCAGCCGTGATGATGGCAGAGCAGAACGTTCTAATGAAAACTGACTGTGAGGCTCAAGTTCAGCAGCAGCAAGCCGAGACTCCAGCTCGTATTTCACTTCACTATCACACTGTCACGTTTATTACACACATACACACACACACACACACACAGCACACACACACACACACACACACACACACACCACCACACACACACACTCGGACAAACACACCAGCAGCTTTTTTCTTCTTTTGTATTTGTTCTCTTCTGTATTGTTGGAGGATATATTTCATATATTTGTTTTCACTGTCGTCCATTGGTTAGATTTTCAGCAGGTTTACACAAATCCACTGAACCTATTTTTCCTGAAACTTGGTGGAACTTAATGAAAAAGTGATTAACTCATATATATGATATATACATATATATATATATATATATATATATATATATATCATATATATATGATCTATATAGAGTGTGTGATTTGGTGCAGCTTGATTGAATTTAAGTGTTTGTTGTTGCTGTTTGAGGTTTACACAGAAGAACCCAGCTGAGCCGTTTAGTGCAGGTTCACTTTTGGAGCAGATTCAATTAATCAATCTATTTTTTGTATTATTATATTTTTCTGCATTTTTGTGAATTTCTGCACAAACCTCAACCTGCATCCTATCACATCTGAGCTTCTCTCAGTTTTCTCTCTTTTCCTGCATCAAATGTTTAGGATGTAAAAAAACTAAATTCAGGACTCAAACCAGTTTAAAACCTAAAACGTGCCCGGAAAGGTTAAGAAACAGTGATTCACATGTTGTGTCTCCCACCTGGATGACTGCTGTGTAAAATGTGAGCCTGACATTTAGATTAGTCAAGTTTAAATCAAATCTGAGTCTGAACACGTGGGAATCCACTGACCTGCACGGTAATGACGGTAAATCTGAATCGTTGACCTTTTGCTGCCATTTACCTCATCGTTAGTTAACAAAACCCACATGTCTGCAGTTTGCCTCTGTAATTACTCACCAACGTTTCTGCTCCAGTCGCTGAGTAAGTTTTATGAAGCTGTTTAATTTAAATGCGTCATCGTCAGACGTGGAGCTGCTCGACTCTCTGCAGGTTCCCCGAGCAGAAACCTCGTCTCAAAGTTTCATTCACGTGCACGAGCAGACAAATCGTCCATTTTGTCCCCGTGTCCCCGTCGGGCTTCGTCCAACTCTTCACACATATGAGTTCAATCTTCAGGGACCTGGAGGAAAGGTCTCACGTTTCAGTCTCACGGTCGCCCTTCAAAGCAGCAATTATTCCCTGTGTCCTTTTCCCATCACTGCACCGCATTTCCCCCGACAGCCCCCAGGGGATGGACAGGGGAGAAATACAATATATACTCTTTATATATAAATATATAAACATGGTACACAGAGACGTGTGGGACAGGACGGCTGATACAGAGACAGATGTTGTAGAGGAAGTGGGAAACATCTTATAGATTTTCAACAGCGAGGAAATCTGCTCACGGTTTCACTTATGTGTTTAGATTTTAACTTTACAGTTTATCCTAATGCACGTTTCAGTCTTATTTTATCTATCTCATCTAGATTTTTAAAATAATTTATTTAGAAAATAAATTAAGAAAATGAATCAGTTTGATCCAAACCCAGCGTTGGTCTGGTCCGTGGTCTGAGGAACGTTTCACACCTGATATCCAGGTTCAGACTAAACTAAAAGTCTGAACGTCTCAACTCATTTCAGATTAAAATTTCCACAATTTAGATTTTGTTAATTTTTATTTTCAGTTTGGTCACAAAACTTCTTGGTTTGTTTGAAGCCTTGAGAGAATATTTTATATTTTAACAGTAGTTCTGCATCTTCTCAAAACACACATTTCATCTCATAATATCACACTCGCACAGTCCACTGCTGTTGTACACACACACACACACACAGACACACACACACACACACAACACACACACACAACACACACACCACACACACACACACACACACACACACACACGGCTCTCCCACATTCGCCTATATAGCTGAATATTTAATGGAAGTGTCGGAGCAGCTTACTGTATCAGACGGGAAACTGTTCACTTTACGCTGTTGATGGAATATTCATACGAGAGGGGAGAGAGCTGCTGGAGCGACGTTTGAAGTCGTCTGCTCCTCTCAGAGAAGAGGGATGGAGGGATGGAGGGATGGAGGATGGAGGGATGGAGGGATGGAGGGATGGAGGATGGAGGATGGAGGGATGAAGGATGGAGGGATGAAGGGATGGAGGGATGGAGGATGGAGGGATGGAGGATGGAGGGATGGAGGGATGGAGGATGGAGGGATGGAGGATGGAGGTTGGAGGATGGAGGGATGAAGGATGGAGGATGGAGGGATGGAGGATGGAGGATGGAGGATGGAGGATGAAGGGATGGAGGATGGAGGGATGGAGGGATGGAGGGATGGAGGATGGAGGATGGAGAGAGGAGCAGACTGTACAGTTTGAGGTGCAGTTGGAGGATGGAGGGATGAAGGATGGAGGATGGAGGGATGGAGGATGGAGGATGGAGGGATGGAGGGATGGAGGATGGAGGATGGAGGATGGAGGATGGAGGGGTGAAGGATGGAGGGATGGAGGGATGGAGGGATGGAGGATGGAGGGATGGAGGATGGAGGGATGGAGGATGGAGGATGGAGGGATGGAGGGATGGAGGATGGAGGATGGAGGATGGAGGATGGAGGATGGAGGATGGAGGATGGAGGGATGGAGGATGGAGGATGAAGGGATGGAGGATGGAGGATGGAGGATGGAGAGAGGAGCAGACTGTACAGTTTGAGGTGCAGTTGGAGGATGGAGGGATGAAGGATGGAGGATGGAGGGATGAAGGATGGAGGATGGAGGGATGAAGGATGGAGGGATGGAGGATGGAGGATGGAGGATGGAGGATGGAGGATGGAGGATGGAGGATGGAGGGATGAAGGATGGAGGATGGAGGATGGAGAGAGGAGCAGACTGTACAGTTTGAGGTGCAGTTGGAGGATGGAGGGATGAAGGATGGAGGATGGAGGGATGAAGGATGGAGGATGGAGGGATGAAGGATGGAGGGATGGAGGGATGGAGGATGGAGGATGGAGGATGGAGGATGGAGGGATGAAGGATGGAGGGATGGAGGATGGAGGATGGAGGATGGAGAGAGGAGCAGACTGTACAGTTTGAGGTGCAGTTGGAGGATGGAGGCGTCAGACTTGTGTTAATTGATCTTTCTGCTCAGGAACCTGATCTGCTGTTATAGCAGAGAGAACTCTTCACCGTCTCCCTGAGGTGGTTTGGAAATGCAGACGAATCAGTGTTTGGGCCGGATGTGGGTGAAGTGGTTGGTTTACCTGTGTGTGTGTGTGTGTGTGTGTGTGTGTGTGTGTGTGTGTGTGTGTGTGTGTGTGTGTGTGTGTGTGTCCTCATGTAGGAGGACTGAGCTGTTTACATTAAACCGACTTTAGAGAATAAATGTGAAATCTACAGTAGACGTCTGAGGAGAGAAGGAAGCAGCATACAGTTAAAAAAGTGAAAGCGTGTTTTGAGTTTAACCCCAGTTTCTCATCAGCCTCTCGTCTGGTTCTGAGGGAGAAGAAAGAGAATATGAGATTCTGCTCTCGGCTGGAAGTCAGCCGCCAGAGAACGGCTCCTCTCTTCTCTCCGTCAGAAAGTAAACCAATCAGCTCCAGTCTCTCAGGAACCTCCAGCTTTGAAACATTCACTTTGTGTTTGTGTGTCAGACAACTTTGTTCTGCTCTCACTCGCTGCAGCTGAAGATGTGTGTGTGTGTGTGTGTGTGTGTGTGTGTGTGTGTGTGTGTGTGTGCATGTGTGATCTTCAGACTTAAACAAAATGATGAAAGTGACCATGGCGCCTGGAGTCGATTCAGACGGAGCTAAAGTCATGTGACAGGAAGCAGCAGAGGATTTTATTTATTTATTTACAGATCCATCTCCACTGAGGCCCAAGTCCAATAATACATATATTATGTATCATCTTCACACTTATATCACACATTATCTCTATATTTCCCTCATGTTCTTCTATTTTACCTTTCTATGGTTTTTCTCCCACGTACCTGCTCAGTATTCTCTTTTAAATAAATCTTATTTTGTTCTTAATAAGAACAAAATAAGCAGCTGCTGCGACACATTTGTTTCATCTCATTCCCTGAATTAAAATCCATCAACTCTGACAAGAAGCATCGCCCCAATGTTGACAGTAAAAAGGGAAAGTTATTTAATTATCATCATTTATCCAGCTTCACGTTGTGATTTATGAAACTTGTTACATTAATTTTGCACATCATCTGAATTCTGAACAAATCTTCGTTAAGTGGAAAACGAACGTAAACCGCTGAAGGAGCGCGGCAGCGTTTTAAGACACACAACATTATTTATGAGTGTGAGCTCTAAATTGTCGCTGAGCTTTCTCACCTAACGGCTGTAAATCTGAATTAATTGCTGGGGAGTGGAACATCAATATGTGGCCTCTGATTTCATTTCCCTGCGCTCTAATGCGATTCGAGCGCCTCCCGAGGTGCCACGGCTCATGGAAATGGAACAATAAAAACGCAGCAGGCGGAGATTGAGGAAAACATAACAAGTCTTTTACTGCAATAATGTGCCTGAGTGTCAGAAAGCAGCGTTTATGAGTTTATGAGTTTATGAGTTTAGTGCCATGACGTCTTCATGAGGGAGATTTGTGTTTTCAGTTTGCCTCCACTCCGTCTTCTTTATCCTGACGTCCCTGCTCCTCTCTTTCTTTGTCTGCACATTTAACTGTTGTGTTATTGTTCCTGTGGTGAATACACACACTGTCACTGTGTGCGAGGTGTGTGTGCGTCCGTGTTGTTAATCTGCCGTCACAGTAATCACATCTACGTGGATGTTATCTCTGTGTGGATGAATTTATGTGCAAACTGTAAACTGCAGAAAAGATGATTTCCTCTTGATAAAATGATCATTTCAGATATTTAACAGTGAGAGTGGACGAGTTCTTTGTTCAGGATGTTTGCCAGGAGAGAGAGATGGGGGGGGGGGGGGGGGGGAGAGAGAGAGAGGCTGAATGAGAAATGAAGGTGAGATAGATGCAGCGGTGGTGTCAGAGCAGCAGAGGACAAAGGGAGACGCACCAACAGACGGAGACATATGAGGACGAGCTGAGGCGACAACACACCTGTGTTATATTACCTGCGTCTCCTCCCCTGGGTGAGCTGTGATAAATCTGCTGCGTCTCCTCAGGACGACTTCACATCTACATCCTCCCTGCTTCCACAGACCCCCCACCAGCGGAACTCAGAGAGGACCTTCCTCTGTTTGCACAAAGTATAACACGTGCACAGGGAATTTATGTTGGAAAATATTCTCCCATCTGGTTCCCTCTAACTCAGAGCATCACTCAGGTGACATCTGTATGACCACGTTTTCTTTTGAAGTGGTGTTTTCAAACTAAACGATTTCCGTCCACACAAGCGTTTTGGAATCTGTTTCAGTTTGAACCCTCGTCCACACTCACACACCTGAAAACACTCCTCACTCTGGGTTTGTACACAGGAACCATTTGTTCCACGAGAGAGATGCTGGAATAACCTCTGGTTTCTCTGATTCTCCGTGTTGGGTTCTGTTGTGGTAGCGAGGCAGGAGAGGGTCACGTGACAGGAGCCTGACGAATCAGAGAAGGCTGCGTCACGACAGTAAAGATCCAATCAGCAAGCGGCTGTGAGCGTTCACCTCATTTCCAAGCATCTCAGTTTTGTGTTCGTCCAGATTGAAACGCAGCCTCAGCGTTTCCAACTTCATTTATCGGCTCTTTGACTCTTTGACTCTGAAACCCTGAAACTCTGAAACCCTGAAACCCTGAAACTCTGAAACTCTGAAACTCTGAAACTCTGAAACTCTGAACTCTGAAACCCTGAAACCCTGAAACTCTGAAACCCCTGAAACCCTGAAACCCTGAAACTCTGAAACTCTGAAACTCTGAAACTCTGAAACCCTGAAACCCTGAAACCCTGAACTCTACTCTGAAACCCTGAAACCCTGAAACCCTGAAACTCTGAAACCCTGAAACTCTGAAACTCTGAAACTCTGAAACTCTGAAACTCTGGACACCAGGCGACTGTAGCAAGGTTTTGAAACGAACACGTAGTTGGATGTCGTCGCGGTCGAGCACAAACCTCCATCAACAGTCTCCTTCTGAAACCACATTGAAATCAGAAATACGGATTTTAATTTGGATCTGAACCAAATCACACACAAATGATCAGCGCTAAACATGTTGGATTTTTTTTTAAACCAAGATTCATGAATAATTCTCCAAGAAATCAATGAAAATGTTTGAAAACGTCCTCAAAGTCTCACAATGTTAAAGAAAGTGAAAGAAATTCCTGCATCCGTAAAAATAGGTTATTTCAATAATTTAGAAGCAGAATAATTTCTATCTCTGTGTTAAATGATTTAAAGCTCAGTCACATCCCATCATGTGAATTCCTGCAGGATCAGAAACCAGAGTTTCACCTGCGACTGTAACTGTTGCTCTCTGTTAATCATGAAAATCATCGTCCTGAGATGTAAAGTGTGTGTGTGTGTGTGTGTGTGTGTGTGTGTGTGTGTGTGTGTGTGTGTGTGTGTGTGTGTTGTGTGTGTGTGTGTGTGTGTGTGTGTGTGTTTATTTAAAAAGACCAGGATCTTTCAGCATCTGATATTTCTGTTATATAGATATATAAATTCACTATATATGACATTTGCTATATGCAGACAAGTTTTCTACAACAAAGTTTTGCAGCATTAATAAACAGAAGCAGTGTTTGTGCAGGTTTGGTCAAATAGTGTGTGACTGTATTTACATGTATGTATAGATGTTCAATTTGATGTATATATGCATCCATGTATTTATGCATGATATTTTTCATTTGAATAATTTATACTTGATGTCTATTACTACTACTATGTTGTATTATATTATATATATTTAAAGCTGTGTTCAACAACAGCATTACCCGTCAATGCAAATAAGGCAGTTAAAAGAGAGAGAGAGAGAGAGAGAGAGAGAGAGAGAGAGAGAGAGAGAGACAGAGAGAGAGAGAGAGAGAGAGAGAGAGAGAGAGAGAGAGAGAGAGAGAGAGAGAGAGAGAGACAGAGAGAGAGAGACAGAGAGACAGAGACAGAGAGAGAGACAGAGAGAGAGAGAGAGAGAGAGAGACAGAGAGAGAGAGAGAGAGAGAGACAGAGAGAGAGAGAGAGACAGAGAGAGAGAGGGAGAGAGAGAGAGAGAGAGAGAGAGAGAGAGAGAGAGAGAGAGACAGAGACGAGAGAGAGAGAGAGAGAGAGAGAGAGAGAGAGACAGAGAGAGAGAGAGAGAGAGAGAGAGAGAGACAGAGAGAGAGAGAGAGAGAGAGAGAGAGAGAGAGAGACAGAGAGAGAGAGAGAGAGAGAGAGAGAGAGAGAGAGAGAGAGAGAGAGAGAGAGAGAGAGAGAGCGAGAGAGAGAGAGAGAGAGAGAGAGAGAGAGACAGAGAGAGAGAGAGAGAGAGGGAGAGAGAGAGAGAGAGAGAGAGAGAGAGAGAGAGATGACCAATCTATTATTCTGTTTAATTCATATTTAATTGTGTTTTAACGCACGACCAGCGAAGCAGCACTAAAACGAGCTGAAAGCTAAATATTAAGGACGGCAGCTTCATGTGATCTTTCTGAATATTTCTACAAAGTGAAGACGGAGAAATTGACCAAGTATGAGAAGAGGATGTTCGTGTAGTTTTTACAGTTAATAGCTGTGGCAGGTAAAAAGCTTGAAAGCTTCTAGAGTTCGTCCTCAGGAAGACGAAGTATAGTCACATAAATCATTTTTATTTATATATGAAAGAGCCTCTAACACCCTCCATCTTTAAACCCTCCACGACCAGAAGTGATGAAGTACTGAAGCTCAGGGGCCCAACGTGTGTGAGGGAAACTGCTTTGGAATAAGCTGTATGACCTTTGACCTTTGTAACAATTACTGAACTTTATCTTCACCTTGGCACCACGATATATAGAAACTTTGCCACTTGTTATTTAAAGATATCATATTTAATAATTCTACATTAAAATGTCTAAGAACTGACAAACATATGTGATATCTTCTGTTGACTTGTGTAAATTTCTTTATCCAAAATGTTTCCAACAAACAGAGAAATCCACAATTGTATTTCCGGTAACCGGACGTTTCATTTTTGTCGTCTTTTATTTGTCGTCTTTACGTCACGTTGTCGTTCTCTGTAACTTCAAACGACGAATGATGAAATCCACAGTTAGCCAGTCGGCTGTTAGAGAGGAAATCCTGTGAGAACATCTCTTGTTGCTAATTCAATCAAATGACAACAAAGAGACACTAAACAAACACTGAGAGACGCACAATGATGAGAAGCTTCTACACACAGATACGAAGCCACTGAAAGAGACGCACAATGATGAGAAGCTTCTACACACAGATACGAAGCCACTGAAAGAGACGCACAATGACCACAGACTCTCGGTGTTCGCTGCTTTGTCGAAGGAGTCGGAGGCTTCTTGTTGTTTCATAACGTGTCTGAGGCGTCAGGAAACTCAGTGAAACACAGACGCTCACACTTTGATCATCCCCCCCCCGCGCTCTGACAACGTGCACAACAACGCAGACTGCGTGCACGCCGCTAACAGCTCTGTCGCCCATGAAGTTTTAATGAACTTTACGTGCTTTCACCTGTCAGATTAACGCCGCGGGGGAAACTCGTACAGACTGAGATTTTATACAGTCGCAGCTAATTCCCTGTTATTTCAAGTGACGATCAGACGACGTGAGTGCTGTGAAACATGCTGTGTACACACCCGTGTGTTTCCACGTGCACTAATTACACGGTGTACATGCCGCTCTGCTGCGAGCACCCGGACACTTTGCAAGTTGCCTGCAGCCTCTTCTCGTCACTTTGTGCAGAGATAAGAGCATCAGAGCCTCGCTGTTATCGTTCTGCTCCACATGTGCAGCGAGTTTACCCCGAACGGGAAGTATCCTCCGACCACCATCACTGTGAGAATATTCCACACGTTAATGGGTTCCTCTCTTGTTTACTCGACTCTGAGAAGCTGGAATTAAGGGCAACCGCTCTGACAGGTCTGCAGAGTGTGTGTGTGTGTGTGTGTGTGTGTGTGTGTGTGTGTGTGTGTGTGTGTGTGTGTGTGTGAACATGTGAGAAAGATTCACAGGTCGAATATGTGTCATCTTTAATTTCAGGGCTATAATATTTTTTTCAAAAGATTTTGAAATGCGTACATAGAATTTTTAGATTCATTCCATTAATATTTAAATTAAAAACAAAGAGAATATAAAAGGGAGAAAGAGGGAAAGAGGAAGAGGAGGGGGGAGCAGGCCGAGCTGAAGAAGGAAAGAAAGACAGGAGTAAAAAGGTAGGACAGAAAAGGGAAAGAGAAAAGAGAGAAGGGAAAGCAGACAAAGGAGGATAGAAACATAGGAGGATATAATGAGGAAGGAAAAGAAGGAAAGAAACAGAAAGAGGAGAAGACGAGAAGAACAAGAGGAAGGAAGTAAACAGAGAAGGAAACAAGAGGTGAGAGAAGGAAAAGGGAGGAAAGAATAAGAAAAGAATGGGAGACAGAAAAGTCAGAAAACGAGAAAGAGGAAGTTAAAAGCAGGGATCCAAGATTATTGATCAGATCAATAATCTTCCATTTGTGACGTTCACTTACATCTGAACAAATAAAGAACTGATGTCAGGCGAATATTTAAAATCATAGATTCACTCGCTCTCTTCTCTCTCGTCTGCTGAGTCTCGACTTAAATTAAATGTGGCTCAGATTAAAGGTTTGTGCTCATTAGTTCTGTGTTAATAATATTTGTGGTTAATGAAGTTTTACAGGAAACTAAAGGACTGTTTAATATCCAGAGAAGCTCCGAACACACACACACACACACACACACACACACACACACACACACACACACACACACACACTACATCACGTCTAGTGTGCATGTGTGTGTGTGTGTGTGTGGGGGGGGGGGGGGCGGGGGTGAACATCCTGATGAAATAACAGCAGGGAGCCAAAGATGAAGTTCAGGAAGATGATAAAAGCTTTTGTTGAAAATGTGTGTGTGTGTGTGTGTGTGTGTGTGTGTGTGTGTGTGTGTGTGTTTGTGTGTGTGTGTGTGTGTGTGTGTGTGTGTGTGTGTGTTTGTGTGTGTGTGTGTATACATGCATGCAATGATGGGATTCTCTGTAATTGGTCATAATGAGCACAAGGGCAGTGTGTGTGTGTGTGTGTGTGTGTGTGTGTGTGTGTGTGTGTGTGTGTGTGTGTGTGTGTCGTTTATCTTTGTGCGAGTCGAGGATCATTTCATGTTTCAAAGTATCCTCTCAGTGCTGCTCGTGGTCGTCCTCTCTGGTTAAACTCTGACTGTAGATCTGACAACACAGAGCAACACATCATCTCCACACACAGGACACACAGGACACACAGGACACACAGGACACACACAGACACACACAGGACACACACAGGACACACACAGCAACACACAGGACACACACAGGACACACACAGACACACGCACACACACACACACAGGACACACACAGGACACACACATGTGATGACTTTACCACCAAAACTCTCTCTTAGCTCCTCTGAATGTGGAACAATGGTCTGAAGGCTCTTCAGCTGCCAGAGGTCAACTTGTCTTTGACTGTGTCCTGCTGAGGTTCGGTGCCGAGCAGGTTCTTCCCATCAGGGGAATATGACTCACGTCCTTCAACCTGGACACAACTTAGCAAAACATTTAATTAAACGTAGACGCTGGTGCATTGAAACCAGCTGTAATTCGTAAGCGTTGCGACCACGGCAGCTGAGAAGATAATAGTTATAGTGATAATAGACGTTCTTGTGGAATAAATCTCAGAGATCAACGACATGACGCAGGTTTATATACATGTCTAATCCTTCAGAATACGCTGGATGTTACTCTCTTGCTGCCTAGAAGAACTTCTTCCTCATTTCTAAGCTGAAAACACGAGGAAGCAGCTGCTGCTCTTGTAGAGAACATTAGAATCCATCGAGTCACTGTCGCCGGGATGTCATGAAGCTTCACGATGATGACGTGTCACCTGATGCTTCAGGAGCTTCAGGGAGGTTTTCTCTAGCTCAGACTTTGGCCTTTTTTAATTTTGTCAAACTTTTACATCCATTAAAACCTTAAAACACACCAAAGGAAATAAAAACCGAAAAAAACTTCCTGTCTCCTTGAGAATGGGCAGAAGAAGAATCACCTGCTGGGATCCTGCAGCTGAACAGAGAAGAAGCTGCGTATTCATTAAAAACATTAAAAACCTGAGAATGTTTCTGATTAAACCTCGTTTGCCTTTGATGTTTTTATTTTTCTGCTCTCGTCTGTTTCCGAGCTCGACATCGCTGCTGCAGACGTTCTCTTCTGCTTCAGAGAATATTAATGGGAACTTTCCTGCTGTTTTCATGATCACACGCATGGAATGAGATGTGAGATGTGACGGTGCAACGTGAGTCGGGATCTGAAGGGACGGTGGAGCTTTGCACCCAAACAGCTGAAGAGCAGCAGAGTTTGTGTTGTGTTGTGTGATCAGTGTGCGACGCAGCAGCTGGAGGCCACAACCAGGACTTCCAGAACAAATCCGTCCTGTTTGTCCTTCATCCCTCGGATTCACTCTTCTTCCTCGAGTCCTATGGGTACACTGCCCCCTATGAATTCCAAAGGTACTGCTTCGTTTCACGTGTTTCGTCCGTAAGATTTACTCCTCGTTAACACTAAATTAGCTTTTCTCACCCGGGGCTGGGAGGGTAAAAGATATGAATTTCTGCACGTCGAACACAAGTCTGTATATGAAACGTAACCACGGACACATAAAACTATTCAGAAGATGTTCACAAATATGTAAGAAATGATGCAGAGTACGAATGTTTCTGTGTTTGTCGCTAACGTTGAGCATAAATGAACCTTCAGAGAGATCAAGTCAAAGTCAAATGAAATCAAGATCTTCTCAGAACATCTGCCTCCTCTCATCTGCTCCTCTTCATCCTCCTCTCTGCTCTTCCTCTCATCTTCTCCTCTCATCTGCCTCCTCTCATCTGCTCCTCCTCATCATCCTCTCATCTTCTCCTCTCTGCTCTTCCTCTCATCTTCTCCTCTTCATCCTCCTCTCATCTTCTCCTCTAAACCTTCCATCATGTCCTTCCAGCTCTGCACCCATCTGTCCCTCTGTCCTCTCGTCCTCCCTCCTCTCTCCATCACTTCTCCACGCTGCTGCTGTTCGGGATTTGACGAGCGAGGCGGTCGGTGGCTGCTGAGGGATTAAAAATGAGAAGGGAGGAAGATTGTGAATTTGTGCCAGTTTCAAGCAGAGCTCCCTCTCTCTCCTTTTCCCACTTCAACGCTCCTCACAAACCTGATGTTCTCCAGAGGCCGGAGCTTTTCCTTCAAAATTCAGATCCGGCGTCATCCAGCAGGTGTGGAGACGCTTCACGCCTCCGGGAGCAGACGTGAACCTTTGCATATTTAAATGAAATATCCAACATCCATATATACATATACATCCTCCAGTCTGAGGGTGTGTGAAGTTCCTGTGTGACAGGCTCCTACATGCTCATACTTCAATCATGTTGAGTAAGTGGGTCACCTGGAAGCAGCGGAGATATGAAGAGACGTTTCCCTGCCAGTCTAATCTCATGGTGCAGACGCAGATCACAGGAGGAGGAGGGTCGCCGTGACGACGCTGCTGTCAGGAGTCTGTGAGGTGATGTCTGTTTCCGTTAATCCAGCTTCTTCTGTAGAAATAAAAACACCCTGAACGATGTAAATCTGTCGCATGGAGCGCGACATGTCAGCGAACTGAGAGGAACCAAAGACGCCTTTTCCACTGTTTACATCTCACAGCAGATACAACGTGTCCCTGCTTCCATTGTGTGTTGGATTAGATCAGCATGAAAACCAGTTGTTAGACATTCAGCACAGATATAATTTACTGTGAGACTCCGACCGAGCCGGAGAGAAAACTAAATATGAGCCCACAGGCTTTTTGTGTCAACATGACAGAACCCAGGTCAGGCATCCAAATCTAAAACGTGTTTTCACTACATGCAGCTGAGTAATTGCTTTTGTTCAACAGAGTTTTGGGGCCAAGTTGAAGAAAAAGAAAATCCGTAAATCAGAATATGAGAATAGAAGTCATAATTTTGAGAGAATAAAGTTAAAATATTTGCAGGTGTAGAGGTGTAAGTTTAGAAGAAAAGAGTTTTTAGGCTATGTGTCATTTTACAGGATGAATATCAGATGATCAGTGTGTTGACTGCGTTCAAATGAGGAATGTGCAGCTTCTTGTTTATTATATATTCGTATAAGTTTCATAAATAACATAATAATGGTCTAAAACTGAGTCTATTCTAAAAAAACTATTTCATAGATTCACAATCTGATTAGTCCAAGATGTTTGATCCAAGTCGTGGAACTACAGGTTCTCTGTTTATCTATTTGCATAATATCACGACTTCAACCACGTAAAATAGAGGTGAAGTAAAATTATAACTTTTATTTCGACCACTTGTACTTTCAACCTTTTGAAAGCTCAGAATTAGTTTCCTTGTTCAACATGCCCCAAATACTCTGTGGTGTTAATATTTCTTGCTCTCGCTGCTGTGCTTCTTTTAATGTCACAGTTGATCTTCTACTTGTACAATGTGATCATAATGAAACAAATAAATGAGAAAAAGACAGAAATAGGACGAGGTTGTAATAAAGCAGATGATTCTTGTATGATGTGTGTTTCAGGGAGAATAAGACATGTAACCAAACCGGTGCTCGTTGGACTCTGCGCTCAAACACAATCCCTCAGATTAAAGTCTGTAATCCTCCAGGTGCTTTCACATTGGGAACAAACATGGCGGAGGGTTTTCCACCAAACCAGGTGTTTCTGTACATTTACATTCTCCCTGCTCCGGCTCTCTGCAAATTCTAAAGGCATGTTTGCTCGCGATAAGAAAAACAAATGTTCCCTGCAGTAATATGGGGAGTAATTGAATTGACAACATGGCGAGCTCTAATCTGGTGTGTTTCTCCAGGCGTGGCAGAGGAGCGACGTGCCGAGCGAGCTCATGATGGAGGAAACGCTCCTGGGCCACCAATGAGCTCTTGACCCCTGCTGCTCACTGGAGCACGTCCTAACAGCACAGAGAAGGTTATATAAATGAGGTGAGTGTGCGTGTCTGTGCATGTGTGTGCATGTGTGTGTGTGTGTGGATCCACGGGTTATTTGTGCGTCTGTGAAAACATCTCGTTACTGCTGCCAGATGCGTGTTGCAGTGAGGTTGTGCGCTCGCTGATGAGGACACACATGTCGACAGGATGAAAGCGAGGGTCATGACGGGTCGGTAAAGGCCGTGTACGAGTGCTGCCTCCCACACACACACACACACGCACACACACACACACACACACACACACACACACATGCACTTACAGTGGGATGATGTGCACTCTGACCCTGTCTGGTTGCCGTGGCGATGACTGAGCTAAATACAGTAATAGAAGAAATAAACAGATCTTTGTTGTCTGTGTGAGGACGGAGGAGCGAACTGTCACGTTAACGTCTTGTCCAATGAAATAACTCGAACCTGAGGTGATAAACAAACATCACACACACTGTCAGTGGGATTTAACAGCTTTGTTTATTAGAACTGATGTTTATTGTTCAGGTTCTAAAAATGAATTTCCTCATTATTGTTTCTTTTATCATAATCTTAACGTTGCTTTAACTCCTGTTTTAATATCCTGAATATGTTGAACCTTTTTCATGTAAAGCACCTGAAGCTGCAGGTCACTTTATTACTATTGTTTTTATTATGACCTGGTTTTTACGCCGTCAGTAACATTAATAAATACTTTAGTGTTGAAGGTATTTGTTATTTATAGGATTTGATATGATGCAGCTGCAGCTTGTTAGCTGAGAAGAATCCAACCGTTAGATGCTTCGACACATTTATATTCGAAGGACACATTTATATTCGAAGGAGCCTTTAAACTTTGGACAGTGGTCTCGGTCTTCGACTGCAGCCTCTGAAGGACGCAGCCCCTGAATTGAGACGAATGCATTGTCCCGTCTGCCCTGAAGAAATAACGCTGCTCAGAGGATTTATTATAACGTCTCGTCTTCTCAATGCAATTATGGCCGGAGCTCCGGGCGAATGACAAACCCACGTTTGCTTCATCTCCTTTTTGTTCTTCCTTTTCACTTTTTTCATTTACACAGTTATTTGTCCATTTATTGTTGCTGCAAACTGAAAAGGATTCATTTAAAAATAGCCGACTGATTTTGTAACTGTGCCCAATCTCACAAATCACATCTGTTTATATGGAAACCAAACACAGTTCATAGCTCCACATGATTTCTATGTGTTCAAAGCCACAGAGCAGCAACAATCAAAGATCATTCTGACAGAGTGATCGCCTGTAGAGTGAGAAGATGGCAGAGTTGTGTGGATGTGAATCTGACCCTCGTCCTCCCTCTCAGCCTCTCAGCCGCCGTCGTCATGGTGCCAACACGTCTTCAATAACACAGGTAGATAACACTGGCTTTGCTCCGGGGGGGGGGGGGGGAGCACAGGAAGGAATCATTCAACATAGAAACAGCAACTACAACATGTCAGGAGAACAGTGAAGGGGAAACAATGGTTTATTGTTTATTCAGCAGGAATCAGTTTGTATTAAAAGGTTTTCTCACCTCAGTCTGAACTAAGCTTCATGTCTTTGTTCCATTGTTTCATTTGATCTGTTAGTTTGATTCAGTTCATCTTCACCTACGTGAGCAATATATTTACATTGTCTTTCTAAACCAATGGAGACAATGAATGAACCTGTTCACTGCGTTCATTTCTTTGCCTCTGTCACATCATTTGTTTTACTACCAGTGAAATGAACGTCCTCGGGGTTCAAACATTATATCGTCGGAGGGGAAGACTGCAGCTGCTTCTTCTTCTTCTTCTTCTTCTTCTTCTTCTTCTTCTTCTTCTTCTTCTTCTTCTTCTATTGTTTAATTCTGTCTCTACTTCCTGTGATTGGTCCAAAAGTCCAAACTATCCAACAAAGTGTTTTCACTGCAAACCAACAGAACCAGGTTCAGTTTCAGAACTCCTCTTCTGCTCTGAGGAACCTTTCACACCTGATGTTCAGCTTCAGTGGATTTGTCAATAGTAACTGAGATGCATGACTGTGACGTGTTGTCAGCTGCTGTGAGTGAACATGTGAACACTGTGCTCAACACTTGCTGAACTTGGTGTTTGTGTCTTCGAGCAGCTCAGAGTCGGCCTCAGGTTGACTCTTTGTGTTACTGGTTCTGATGAACATCATCAAAACTCTGTTAATAACATGAAGCCTCTTCTCAAAGCGATCTGTGATCTCTGGAGTCTAACACTACTGCTCAGTTCTCTCAGTTCTGCTTTGACTTTGTCTTTTGTTTCTCAGTCCTAACGTTTAGGGATGGATTCTTTCCAGTGAGCTCAATATTATGAGAGACATGTCTCTATGCAGACATAAAGAGTGAAGGGTCAAATTGAAATGAGCTCAGCTTTCTGCAGCTTCCTTTAAAACGCTGCTTCATTTATTGGCCTGAGAAGATGATCGAGTCGTATCATTGTAATAAGAAACTGTAATATTTATCTAGGATCATCACATGGTCGTATTACTGAGTGTGGGGGAAGATGTCATTGTTGTTATAGCCTGTATTTACACTCAACAACAAGAATGTTGATACACACGCCTTTCTCACCAGGAAATGCAATTTGATCCAAGTCCAAACAGTCGACCACCGTAACGAGGGACGATCAGTGTCTACAACAAACATCCCCTCCGTGGGACGCGCTGCAGACAGGCTGTTTGCATGTGCAGGATAATTAAACGCTCCCAATGTGACGGAGGATGATGGCGCCTGTATCATCTGACACATTTAATCTGGGGCAACTAGCCTCCGTCTCCTCTGGGAAGTCTCGCTCTCCTCTGATTGGCACGTCGCTACGAGAGATAAGACAAAGAGGAAGTCGAGAGCCACGAAGAAAGACAATCGTCCCCGTCTGACACCGAGACACAAGCATGACTAAACATCCGTATTATCCCCGTTACATCTCCTGCATTTGTCAACATGTTCCTTATTGATTTCTGTCGCTTTACATTTGCATGTGTGGCAGCGTGCGACACTCAGAGTAGCTGAGAGGGAAGAACGACGTGAAGAGACAGGAGGAGAGGACGATGCTGTGGTGACACCTCTGGGACAAGATATGATGCATTTGAACCAGATGCTTCCAAATTCTGCAAAATCATAATCACATCAAACTACTGGAGTCAAACTTTAAACAGTTAAAGGAGTCGTCGAGGATAAATGTCCTAAACTGCAAGAACGATTGATGACGCACGTCCATTACAACTTACAACCTTTCTTATTCTGTTTCTGCATCAAGAGTAAATCAATTTGATTGGTGACTCTGCTCGTCACTTCTGCAGCCTCACGATCCATATTCACCAAAATATAAACTAATGTCGGCTACAAATGGGACATAACTATTAATTAATTTACCCACATTTTTGACAGCACTAAGAAACCAGAATCTGGTTCATATATCCCAGAAGGGAAGTGCAGCGCGTCGTCCATCTTTATTTACAGTTTTTGGGCTTAATTAACCTACAATAAGTTTCCATGTAAAAAAGAGCAGGATTATATTGCAGTTGTAATAATCCCTCATTGTTACAGTGCATGTTCAATTTTAAATGTTGTGACAAACGATTGATTTTATAACTGCATTTTTCACAAATGAAACTCTTTTCATATTTAGTTTTGAAGGTTATGAGTGTAGCTGTGATATCAGTTTCATGTGCAGGAGTCATTAGATCAGCAGGAACACGAGAGGGAATCAGAGACTCTGAGAACTCTTCAGTTTGAGGAGCACACGTATCCATCAAGTGTCTCTGGTCAAACACCTGCAAACATCTGCAGACCGCAGGCGAGCGGCGCTCTGATGCTCCCAGGCTTCGCTTTTTGTCTTTTCATGCTCATCTGCCTGATAATAATTTATGCTGTGGGTTTAATTAGTTTATTTTTCATTCTGCACACATTCCTAATAACATCAAGAGAGTTTAGTCAAGTGCGTCTGGTGAGAAAATGTATGAGATGGAAATAGCATCTTTATTTATATTCCAGTTCTTCTTTTTAGGACAAAGTATTTATGGAGATAGATCATTTAAAAGATGCTGAACATGAAAGAGGAAGATTTAATAAAATATGTGTGAAGTGTGGTAGGAAATATCATAAAATATTTCATATTAAACACACACAACCTTTGATACAGGTTATATATTAGAGTAAAAGAGAAACTTGGACATGTATTTATATAATAGAGAAAAGATGTTTAGCTGTCAGAAGATATCACTTTTATATCGATCTCCACCTCTCAACATATTTACTATTAAAAATCCTTTTTAAAATAAAAAGTATTTGATTTATTTTAACCGACACTTTTCTGTTTTGATCTGATTTGGTTTAGTTTTAGTGGATTTAACTCCTTCATGTCCTCTTTGCATTAATCTCATTTACCTCTTGTTTTACTTTTATTTGAATTTGAAAGTGAAACCAAAGTGTCAAAATAAGTAATAAATCACATTGTGTTTTTTAGATTAAAACATTTATTTAAACCTGTGGTGAATGGGTCGTTTTTTTATTTAATTTTTTCTTCTTGATAAAGAAGAATGCATGTGAAGATTTACTCCTCCTCCTCCTCTTCCTCCTCTTCCTCCTCCTCCTCCTCCTCCTCCTCTTCCTCCTCTTCCTCCTCCTCCTCCTCCTGGAACATTCTGTGCCTGAATGCTTTCTGCAGCTCCACCTGATGACGCAGCAGTCTGCCACTGTCTGCTGCTACGTCATGTGAGCACGTCACACAACAACAGTCTGCAGCATCCTCCCGTCATCCACCTTTCTATGAGCACCACCATCTCTCCATCATCACCACCTCCCCACCTCCACCACCTCTCCTCCCTCTGCTGTGAGTTGGTTGGAAGCACCTCCTGGTGTCTGTGCTTCTCCTCCAGGTCACAGAGTTGTTACATAATTCATCAGCTTCTCTGCAGCTTCTCCTCCTCAGTGACACCGACTGAGATCAGAACAAGAACCAAGTGACAGAAGCTGCAGAAGATAAGACCCGTCAGAGTCAGAGTCTGAGTCTCAGTCTGAGTCTCAGTCTGAGTCTGTGCGTCACATGCGCCACACGCGTCTCCGCCGCCTCTCCGCCGCTGGCATAATTTGCAGACAGGAGGAGGGGTCTACTGACATCAGCACGGCTCTCTCCACAGCACCGAGCAGGCTGCCTGTCTGCGGGACCGGCCACGCCATCCATCCATCTCATCCTGACGGGGCTCCGCGGATGTCTGGGCTCGCTCTGCGGGGTTCGGGTCGTGTGGGAGCGGACGCTTTGGCACCGAGGCGCCGGCGCAGGAGACGAGCTGGTCGGTGCAGCTGCAGCGGTGAGTTAGCGACAGACAGACAGACAGACAGACAGCAGACAGACAGACAGCAGACAGACAGACAGCAGACAGACAGACAGACAGACACACAGACAGACAGCAGACAGACACACAGACAGACAGCAGACTGACGCAGGGCGAGTTGAGTCGGGCACGCTGTCTGGCTCAACTTCAGATTCGCCTCGTCACGCTGCTTGTATCTGCTCCAGAGACAGAGGAGCAGCTTCTCACCACATTTCAACCCCTTGATTCTCTAAATCCTCTGATTCTCAAACGTCCATGTCTGTGTTTGTATCTGTGATGTGTAGAACAGACTCTCAGCTCTGAGTTCTCACTTTAAACCCTTTAAAGAAGTGTGTGATGTTAATATTCCAACTTTAATTCAAGTTTTGCAGGAGCTCAGACGAGGAGGGGCGAAGCAGCACATTTCATTGAGGGGGTGCACTCAGGGACGCTCTGAATGAGAAGCCGAATTCTGCACTGCAGTGGATTTCCTCAGGTGTGTGTGTGCAGGCTCTGTCTCATTCATACCCCAACATCCTGCAGAGGCGTCGTTTGGAGGTCAGCCCGTCCTGCAGCCCCGTGCCACCCTCCAGGATCCAGACCGTCCAGACCGCCCAGCCTCCCCCCCTCGACCCCTTCCCCGTCTACTCCCCTCCATGCATCACACACACTTTGTGGAGGCTGGTCAGTCGTCTGCGTTAGTTTGATTCACAAAAGCCTGCGGGCCTCAGACTGTGGCTGTCGGGCTTCACACTGTGGATTTAACTGAAAGGACGTTTAACGGACGTCAGGACTGAAGCACAGACCGGACGCCGGTTCTGCTCCGTTTGGACGACCTTTGCACGAGGAAAGTTGAACCTGCGCCTCAGGAGGCTGCAGAAGAAGAAAGGTGTCGAATTCCACCTCAGGGATCAGATTTTTATCATTTCCACTGTGTCACCCTCGTCAGCACGACGCAGCACATCTCAGGCGGCACCACAGGTTTCCCAGGTTCCCAGGTTTCGGTTGAGTTTCACCTCAGGGATTTTTAACCAACAGAGTTTCCGTTTGGTATTTTTCAAGACGTTTTATCTACAGCGAATTCTCAGGCATCCTATGAAATCCTGTCACCATGGCATCTGACAATTTCCAGTACCGGGCCATCTTTGAGTACAAGCGGGAGCGTGGCGATGACATCAACCTCCAGACGGGCGACCTGCTCACCGTCCCCAAGGCCTCGCTGATGGCGACGGCGGGGCTGGAGTACCAGGAGGGGGCCGAGCGGAGCCCCAAAGGCTGGCTGCACGGCACCAACGAGAGGACCAAGGAGAAGGGAGACTTCCCGGGGACGTTTGTGGAGTACGTCGGCGTGATGAGAGTCGGACTTCCTGTGGCTAAATCCTGGCCCAGGCCCGTGCCGCCGACCCCTGGAGGGCAACAGACCGCCGTGGGCCCTCAACCGCCAGGAGCAGCTCCTGCTTCAGGTGAGTGCTGCCCCCTAAAGGATCCAAAGCATCATGACGTTTTGGTCTCTTGTTCTGTTTGCGAGTTTAAGACGAACTTGAGTTTTTCCTTGAAGACGCACGAACATCTCAAACTGCTGCACCGACACTAAGGCTGCGTTCGCACGGACACGTTTTCACTTACGCCTGCTACGTTTACGTCAAAAGAACTTTGCTGTTCTGGTTTTGATTGGTTCTCATCAGTCACATGACTCGACTACCAGCGGTGAATGCGGTGAGTGTACATCGCTGTTCCTCCATCGTAGAGCAAACTACTTCCTGTTTACACCACATGACCAGAGTGGGTGAATGGTCATGTGACCTGTGTTTTCAGGTGGGTTAGTGTGGGCGGAGATTATTTCTGATACGGAGCTAAAACCCCCGACTTTTAGTTGTGACATGTACTTTTACAACTTGAATGTATTAATGTGAACGTAGCATAAAACTTTGTGTATTCGGGGGGGGGGGTTAGGGGCCCCTCCTGCTGGTTCCAACATGAGCTCCTGTTTTCTCCGACTGATTCTGAGGATTTTAATCTGGACAAACTCTTTCTGTCGTCAGGACTTTATCTGCAGCGTGACGCTGCTGCTGTGATTGTGTGAATGAGTCTCGTTTCACGCCTCCAGGTGCCTGAGTCCCGGTTGCTATTTGTGTGGCTGTGTTGTGTTGGTTGTGTTTCCACTGTGAGAAATGAAAACAGTCAGTGTTCTTAGTCATCAGTGTCAGTGAGTCTGGTGTCGACAGATGTGATGAAGGAACATTTATCTGCAGTTAAAATGTTGGATTAACAAACAGACTCCAGAGCAGCAGTTTCATAACTCGAGACGTTAGACGTTAGAACGTTAGAAGTTAAAGCAAGCAAAGGAAATTATCATTGTATTTGATTCCTGGGAGTCACATCCGGATCCCCCCTCGATGTCTCGAGTCCCTCTGAGGGTCCCGGCCCCTCGTTTGGGAGCCACTGCTCTAATGCAGTGGTTTTATAGACTCAGACAAAATGGCTCCTCACCCAACATTAGTTCATTCTCTTAGTTTTGCTCAGTTTCTGGATGATTTGTGTTGTTGATCCAGTTGAAACTTCAGACGACACTAAATACAACAATTCTGTCTTTTATCAGTTTATTTTTATGACTCTGAGAAAGTGGGGAAAACGTGAAATTCCCCAAAACGACTGCATCTCTTAAATCCAAACATTTAGACACTTTGATTAATAATATAAATAATTTCATCAAGACCCATGAACTGTTCTCTGAGAAATCACTGAAAGTGTTTCAATCTCTCATTGATGTTTGGATGAATTCTTTCCCGACTCCTTCCTCCAAGTTTCATTTTGATCCGTCCACTAACAGTAAAACAAACACAGATGAAAATCTGTGTTTGAGCTGCATGACAGAAAAAAGTCTCACCTGAAAACATACATGACCATTAACATTGTTCATACGTGTGCTGGTGTAAAGAGGAAGCTATGAATGAAGAAGTGAGGATGCAGCCTGACGACTCCTTCAGTAAACACCTCGTCGGGTGTGTTTGGACGGTGAAGCTGCGTCGTCCATTGTGAAATCCATGAGCTCAGGAAGCAGCCGATCAATGAACGAGTTCCTCATTGACGCTGCAGTTCTCCGAATCATTCAGACATGTTGTGTCTCCTCTCTGCACCTGAGTCACAGCTCCCATTTAGTCATCAGATGTTTATCTTCTATTCCAGTTAGAGGTTCAGGCTGAACGTTAGCGTGCAGGTTGTGTCTGTTCGGTGCTGCTGAATCTTATTTCTGTCTCTTTTCGATGATTCATTTAAAGCAGAAGTAGGAAGAGGAGGAACCGAGCCCGAGGTGTAAAAAGCCTTTTGAACCAGGCTGCATCACTTGGGAGTATTTTGGGGAAATGTAGGTGTTTGGAAACTTACATTTAGATGCTCACGGCGGTGAAATAACTCTCAGGTAAACATGTAAAGCCTTTATGTACTTTTACCTCGTGCATACAATCCCCAGATATAGAGCGATCGATAGTGTGGATAGTGATGTTCTGCACATATCCTGCCTGCAGGCTGCAGATGTGTCTGCTGCTCAGCTGATAACACTGATCAGCCAGCTCCGGTCCAAACGCCTTTAGAAACCAGCCCTGTGTGAAACCAGCCCTGTGTGAAACCAGCAGCTCCCAGCAGCTCCTCTCTCTAGGTCCCAGTTTACTGGACGTCCTCTCAGAACGGGTCCCGTGGAGGTGAAGTCAGTGTGAATGATGTACCTCATGGTCGTTAAGACGCTTTACTCATCAGGTTTGTGTTTGATACCTGGAAACAGAGAAACATTATTTAAATGTGTTTAATGTGTTTCATTCAATTTAAATGTTTTCCACCATCGATCACCTGATGTGTCTGTGATGCATTCAAAAAACATCAATACAACAATGTTTTAATGTATCAGGGTTTAGTTTTTATGAGCAAACTGCAGCATAAACAATAGAAAATGAGGATTCACATCATCACACACACCTGCAGAACGAAACAGGTCGACATGTGAATCTAAAATTAATGAACAAAAGAACAGAAATCCTCTTGTGTGTAACTCACATCTCCCGGCTAGGAAGAAATTCAACGTATGAACAAATTATCAAAACAAAAACACACAGAAACTGTCGAGAGATGAACAACATGAAAACCTGTCCACACACTTTTCAGACGTCAGAATAAACGAGTCCGGGTTGAGTCTGTAAACTGAGACGAGCGGAGAACCTGCTCACATGGAGCAGACTCCAGCTCAGGGAGCAGATCTATCAACACACTAACTGGGAAACTGATGAAGTTAATCAGTTTGGAAAATATCTCAGAACTGATGGAAACAATCATCAACAATCAGAAAATAAAGCAGATTTATCCTCTTAAGAGGAAGCACTCTGTCCAAATGTACATGAATCATCAGGTGTGTTTACGATGCAGCTGCGTCGTCCTGTGATTCACGAGCTGCTGCGTGAACCCGGTGAGCAGCCGATCAATGACCGTATTTCTCATTGACGCTGCAGTTCTCAGAATCATTCAGACTTTCTGCGGCTCGCTGGCGACTCCTGCAGCCCTCTGCACCTGAGCTGCAGAACCATCTGTGTTTGGCTTTAATTCCTCTTCAAACCCTCAGTACATGTTGTTCCTGTGGGTTATTGTTTTTGATGATTAATTTGAGGCCGAGCACAAACAGATGGCGACGAGGAGAAATTTAACCCGAAATGTAAAAAGCGTTGCGAAACCCGCTGCCCCACTTAAAGAGCCTTTGTGACGGCTGCGGACTCTGATCAGCGTGTTACAGGGTGGTTCTCTCTGTCCGAGGCCTGGCTGCTGCTGCAGGGTGCGTTCAGATCTGCTGCCTTCATGGCTCTTCATTTGCTAAATAGGTCAGACGCAGAGCAATGTTCTCTCCTTCCTCCGCCGCCTCGCCGCTCTCTTTAATTGTCTGGCTGCCCGTCTGCTTTATGGGAGCGGGTTGAGTCTGTCTTATATAAATAACATCCGCACCACTCGGGTAAACAGCGCTCTCATTTCCATCTGTCCCTGCGCGCCGTGCCGATGCTTTTAGTTATAGTAATAGCTGAGCCACTCGTCCCTCCCTCCCTCGTTCCTCTCCTCCTCTCCCCATCCATCCATCTAATCCATCTCTCCAGCATCCTGCTGCCGCACAACGCTGTGTTTGTCCTGAATAATTGATTGGCTGCCGCACTGGTGGCCTGACATGCCACATTCCTGCAGTCACAAATCAGTAGTTTCTTAGGAGCAGGAGGAGGAGGAAGAGGAGGAGGAGGAAGAGGAGGAGAGCAGCGAGGCCTGTGGGCAGAGGGAAGCTAACTCATCTGCTGCCTCCATCACGGCTGACACTCTGGAACGCCCTGCTCTGTTTTACTGCAGAGGGGCTCTACTTGTCTCTACTCGGATTGATCAGGAAACTGTGGTCGATGTAAATAAACTCAGATATAAATCACAGAGTCAGTGAAGGAGCAGAGACTTGTTTAAAGTCAGGGTTGGACTAAAGGTTCCTGGATCTGTAGCAGTGAGAAGTTATTTCTACTAGTTGTTTGGTTGATCTCCTGCTTGGACATGTCAGGAATCACCAGTCGCACGAGTGGTTTAGTAGTTTTTTAGCGTGTGGATGTGGGGGAGGCAATAAATAAAATACCAATTTTACTGCAACGTCAGCAGGTTTTCTAAACGAGTGTAAACCGGCTAAAAAAGGTGAAGGTGGAAAACCTCGCTGTGTTGCATTTTGCACGATACAAAGACAACACCTCAACCGCACCATCGCCTGGAAGCTCAACGACATCACAACACCGTGCTGAGACAGTGCAGCCAGAAGCCGGAGCCCATCTCGTGTATTCACAGTTCTGGTTTTGGGCACGTTGACTCTCGTGGCTCGGTCTCTCATTAAACCTGTTTCCTGCTGCAGCTGCTCTGATCAACTTCTTCACTTCCTCCTTCAGAGTTTTATGAAGTTAGAAGAGTTGGAAATAACTCGGTGGTTCTCGCCCCAAAGCTGAGCAGCATTTCTCCCTGTGGTTCCTTTATTCTTTCTTTTTATCTCCTTGTCCTTTCTTCCTCTTCCTCTGCAGCCTCTCCTCTTCTTCAGGCTGATTCAATCAGGTGTGCTAGCTAATAGCTCTAACAGGGCTCAGGGCGCTAATCAATGTGTAACACTATCTGTCACCGTGTGGCTGCGAACGCCTCCAACCCAACGCCTCGCCTTCCCCCAGGAGAGCGGCTCCGTGCAGCTTTAATAATGACAGAGTGCTAATGAATCACTGATGTGCTGCTTGTCGAACTCGGACTACCTACAGAACTGTTGAGGTAATCAGAGCTCACACCGAAGCTCACGGGCTAATCGCACCCAGCGCTCTGCTCCGCTGTGATAAAGCAGGCGAAGGCTTTTATCTGCAGATGAGGCCCCGTAGCTCTGTAGCTCTGTAGCTCTGTAGCTCCGTAGCTCTGTAGCTCTGTAGCTCCGTAGCTCCGTAGCACTGTAGCTCTCCTCTCTCCGTCTCGCTTTCATGTCAACGAGAGATGCAATTAGATGTAGGAGGCGAGACGGCGGCGGCTCGTTCTCAGACTTTGATCATAAGAGTTTGGTCAAGTAAAGCAGTTGTGTCACAACGTCGCCGTGAAGAGATTTAGTGTCGGACAAGAACTGACGGAGCTGGATTCAAGTCGAGAGTTTTAACTCTTCAAAAAGCCATTTGAAGAAGTGAGGAGGCGACAGAATGTCCCGACGAAGACAGAAACACGACACATGCACAAGAAGAAAACTGAAAAATAATGAGCTGCAAAGGTTTTCAAACTTCTAGATCCAACATCATCCACAGTCCTGAAATATGTGATTCACTGTTTAAATTCAGTTTGCAGAAGAATCCTGAACATCCTCATCGACCTCTGTAAGGTCTCAAATAAACGCTGGTTTTTAATTCATGCACAGGAGCAAACAAAGCATGTGTAAGAACCAGAGTAGATAACGAAGGACTGGAAGAACACAAACATCTCAGGATGAAGAAGAGGAGCCGTACACGTAGAAGACGAAGACGTCCACTTGGAAACACGAGGAGGTTCCAGATCTTTTGGTGATGAGGGCCGACGCCGGTGTGGATGAGCTGTAAACAACAACACTGATCTTTCCACAGCAGAGTTTATACGTCATGTCCGGCCTCCTGCTGCTCTACAGGCTCCGCCCCTGCTGCTCTACAGGCTCCGCCCCTGCTGCTCTACAGGCTCCGCCCCTCACCTGGATGTTCCCCACATGTTCCTGTTTGAACGAGTCGGACCCGACAACCTGCTGCTGCTGCTTCACAAACACCAACTACACAACATGTCCAGAAACAAGCTGCTGCTGCTTCACAGGACAAACACCAACATGTCTGAACATTTCACCACACACACTCGTGTCCAACCAGCAGATGAGCTGCAGTCCTGAGTGTCTCTGAGTCTCCGAGTCTCTGAGTCTCTGAGTCTCTGAGCAGCCGATCGATGTGATCGAGGGGCTGAAGAAACGCTGCTGCACTGGATAATGACTGGGCGATCAAATACAATGGAAGAGAGAGAGAGAGGGAAGAGGAAACACAGCAGTAATTGTTGGCTTTGCAGAGTGACTGTGTAATGACTACTTGTGCTGCTGTTGTTCTGAAGGTCAGATGTTTTCTTTATGTGAAGATACAAGAGGAGGAAAACTTCCCTCTTTTTGTTGTGTTGTGTCTGTTCCTTTTTTTAAATCTTCAGTTTGATATCACGTCTAAAAATAATTAAATCAGAAACACTCGTCAATCTGATCATTGAAACATTGAATTAAATGATCAATGTGTTGAACTTTAATACCAAAACATCAATAATACAACAACTAAAAAGGTTTCAACGTTTCTAAATAATACAACTTTTTGAACAATATATTGATAAATAAAACTAAACCATTAATCTGAGCTGACAACGTATAGAGATAAACACACCCAGACATTTTAGTTTTATTGTCCTTATATTATTGTGACTATAATATAATAATATATTAAACATAAATCTTTGTCTGTACACACTTTAATCTAATAACATCATTTATTTCAGACATTTTGATGTTTTGATACATTTTTGGAAAATTCTATTTTTAACTTTATTTTCTTACATTAAACAAACAGGAGGAATCTGGACCAGGATGAAATAAGAACTGGAGATGTTCTAACGATCAAACTGAAGTTAGAATCAGTCCTGTTTCCTTCATGAGCAGAATAAACATCTGTGTGACTCGATCTCAGCTGCAGCTCAGTCTCCTCACTCTGTGTGTGCTGCTTCCTGTCGCAGTGAAACTGACGGAGACGAGTTGTCGTCACAGATGTTTGTGTCGTGGTTTTTCTCTGCGTGTGTTTGACTCTCGGCTGCGGACGATGAACCTGTCCGACATGTGGACATGTGCAGTTTGTGGTGGAACATCTGTCTTCTGTCTTCTTCCCGTCTGTCTCCTCTTCCATTCTGTCTCTCCACTCGTCCACAGGAACATTTCTTCTGTTTCCATCCTCACTTCTCTTTCTTTTCATGCTTCTCCTGACTCCAGTTCTGGCTCCTGATCAGTTTCAACTGTGACTCGTTCCGACAATAATGTTAAAACAAGATGATTCTTTTTAATCATAAACATATCTTTTCTGTTTATTCACGTAAAATAAAGATGTTCAGACACACACACACACAGACACACACACACAGACACACACACACACACACACACAGACACACACACACAGACACACACACACACACACACCTCCAGCTGTAAACCCAGCACTGCAGTGAGGGAGGTGCAGTGCATCACTCCACCTCCCTCACTGCACCTCCCTCACTGCACCTCCCTCACTCCACCTCCCTCACTCCACCTCCCTCACTGCACCTCCCTCACTCCACCTCCCTCACTCCACCTCCCTCACTGCACCTCCCTCACTCCACCTCCCTCACTGCACCTCCCTCACTCCACCTCCCTCACTGCACCTCCCTCACTCCACCTCCCTCACTCCACCTCCCTCACTGCACCTCCCTCACTCCACCTCCCTCTCTCCACCTCCCTCACTCCACCTCCCTCACTGCACCTCCCTCACTCCACCTCCCTCACTGCACCTCCCTCACTGCACCTCCCTCACTCCACCTCCCTCACTCCACCTCCCTCACTGCACCTCCCTCACTCCACCTCCCTCACTCCACCTCCCTCACTGCACCTCCCTCACTCCACCTCCCTCACTGCACCTCCCTCACTCCACCTCCCTCACTCCACCTCCCTCACTGCACCTCCCTCACTCCACCTCCCTCACTCCACCTCCCTCACTGCACCTCCCTCACTGCACCTCCCTCACTCCACCTCCCTCACTGCACCTCCCTCACTGCACCTCCCTCACTCCACCTCCCTCACTGCACCTCCCTCACTGCACCTCACTCCACCTCCCTCACTGCACCTCCCTCACTCCACCTCCCTCACTGCACCTCCCTCACTGCACCTCACTCCACCTCCCTCACTCCACCTCCCTCACTGCACCTCCCTCACTGCACCTCACTCCACCTCCCTCACTGCACCTCCCTCACTCCACCTCCCTCACTGCACCTCCCTCACTGCACCTCACTCCACCTCCCTCACTCCACCTCCCTCACTCCACCTCCCTCACTGCACCTCCCTCACTCCACCTCCCTCACTCCACCTCCCTCACTCCACCTCCCTCACTGCACCTCCCTCACTGCACCTCCCTCCACCTCCCTGCTGACTCAGCGATTTGCTCTGGATCACGAGATGCAGTAATGAAAACGTGTTGATCAGGAGATAAACAAATAGAACGAGTGACACACGAGGGGAAGAGGGATCAGATGAGAGAGATGTGACGACTCAGCGAGTTTATCTTGTAAAACATTCACATGAAGAAACATCGTTAAAACGAGACAGATAATCTATAAACTATAATCTATAATCTATAAACATATCTTTCTACATATTTGTTTCTACACATCTGAAATATTCTTGTGTGGCTCCATGCTGGGACAGAAATGATTCACTACCTGTGACTAAACAACTAATATGTCTGACCTTTAACTCAATATTTAGATTTATGAAGTATTTCTACTCATATATTATAAACACGCCCCCCCCCCCCCCCTTGCATGTGTAAGTGAAACAAATTAAGTATAAACACTTTGTGCTGTGACGCTCGCGGTGCAGATGCATTCATCCGGATCTGCAGATGAAGTGCTCGTCAAATGGATCCTGATGTGTGACCAGGTGCATTGTGGGGGAAACACTGATTGAGTGCGTGGATGTAGTTTTGTATAATTTATGATTAATTTAGTGTAATTTGATTGTTTTTTTTTACTTGCAAATAACCAAAAATCTAATTTGGTTGTTTTTTACAAATGAACGTGATTTTTTTTCTGGGTTTATTCCGACAGATGTTAAGATTATAAATTGGTATATTTTATTATTTTACGTTCTTTTCTGAATGTTTTACTTTGAGGAGACTTTACATTGATATGATGAATTAAATTCACATTTCACGTTCAACACGATGCAGTGACTTCATTGGATAAACCAGAGAGATTTTATTGAGCATTTTCCACAAAGTGATGATTGAATCGACTGATTTATTGGTTTGTTGATATTAGAATCTCAGAGTAAAATCACCGAGTACCAGCATCGGGCAGAATATCGCAGATATGCACCGATTTATTCTTTCCAAAGTTTTACCACTAATGAGTTTGGAGACTTTTTTTCATCCAATAAGTTCGTTTGAAGTTCCTCCAGCTGCTCAACGGCTTTGCTGCTCCTCGCTGCTTTTTTTATTTTAACGGAAAGCATCGTGAATCCAGCTCGTGTGAAGAAATCCATGCAAACCTTGCAGTGCATCATGGGAAATACGTTGAGAGTTGAGCAGATTGTTTTGAACGTTGGACATTTTAATAACTTTTGCTTTAGATTTTACTCCCTCGCTCTTAACAGCTGGAAGGAAATGAGGCTGCGATTTATAAATCTTCTACCTCCAAAATAAAAGCTTTCCTTCAACTCGGTGGTGTATATTTAAATCCTGCTCTTATTTTCCTTTCTTCTCACGTTCTTCCTGTTTGTGTTCGTGTGGAACCACCTGAGTTCCGTCTTCTCCCTCCCGCTGAATGCTAATGTCTCTAATCTCTGAAGTCTTATTCTTTGCGGTGGAGGTGAGATTTATTGTCTCTGTTTTGAAAGTCAATTACGGCGGTCCACGCGGCGCCGGTGTTAAACTGACAAATAGGGTGAAGCGGCAGAGTCGTTCAGCGAGAGGAGAGGGTGATTCAGATAAACATGGCAAACCGTGATGAATAAAACAGGAGCCGAGGATCCTGGGAGACCGACGGCGTGGAGTCTTTGATGCTGCGCGGCGGTGACCTACCTGGGCGCTCTGTTAAACTGCAGCGTGGCGTCCTGGGAGTACGACTGCGAGAGAGAGGTCACAGAGCGGAGCGAGCGGCTGCAGGCTCAGCCAATCGGGACGCGGGGAGATGTTGTCAATAAAGCTTTTATTTTACTGGCTGCCTAATTGGCCTTGGAATCACTTCTCCTCCGGAGCCGGGGAGGATTTACTCGCCCGCAGTAAAAGAACAATAGAAACACACTAAACACAAACAGGCCGCGTTTACTTTAGTGTGGAAACGGTTAAAAACGTCTGCAGCAGGAAACCAAAATGTTAGAAGGGAAAAATAAAATGTTTTCCTAATTTTATTTCCCTGTTCTGGGTCGTTCCCTCGTCCGTCCTTGTATTAATCAAATTTAAATAAAGCTGTTTTTTCTAAAAAGGTCTAAAAAAGACTTTTAAGAGTTTTCTCCATATTGTCAGAAATAAGATGTGTTGTTGGACACTAAGGATTCAAATTTCAATGTGTTGAGTCTAAAAATACTTGTGAATAACCACAGTGTGTGTGTGAAGCTGTAGAATATAAAGAACGAGTCGTTAAAAATCAACCCCGGGTTACGTCATGAAGTGAAAAGCAGAAATGTGCTGTGTAGCTCTGCGGCGGCGTGTCCCTGCAGCCGGACGATAAACCGCCAGGCGTCATGCGTCCGGCTTCCACCTGTAAATCCTGCCCCTGCCTGACGCGTGTGCAGCGACTCGGCACCGGGTTTTATGTTCAGGGGGGAAAAGAAGGGCTGAGAGAAATGGCTCCGACCGGCAGAGGCCTGCTCGCTCCCTCTCGCACGCCATCGCTGTCCCTCCTGTTTATGGACACCTATAAAACCTCATGGCTTTTTACGGGCCTGCTCTCCTCCTCGCTGCGTTTTAATGCCCCTGAAGTCTCCCGATAGACTCCGCTACAAGTCGTTTGACCGCTTTAATTCCAGCAGCCGCTGTAGTGGCTCGTTTTTAATCTGGGCAGCGTTAATGCGTTTCAGGGTTTTAATGCACTACATTTGTGCAGCTGCACGCTGCTGCAGCGCTGGTATTAACGAGCACTTTATAAGGGCTATTACAACACATTTAACACGTAATGTCTTCATAAAACTGGACCTGCATATGAGAGCAGCTCTTGTTTATTTGTTATTCGTCCTTTCCATTTCATTTTCATGGTGTTTTCAACCTTTCAGCTGGAATGAACTCGAGAACTTTAATTACCTGCAAGTGCAAAGTTAAATCAAGAATCTTCTGTTTTGTTTTCTATTTCTCTTGATTCATGGTTTTATCAGCAGCTTTAAGGAACGTGAGAAAAGGTTTGTGGAGACTTCAGGATATTCACCTGAAATGTAAGTTTATTTAAGCTTGAAGATGATTTTCTAAATCAATACAGCTTCACTTTAAAAGTATCATCAGTAGAGGACCTGGGTGGATGACGTCAGATGGTGATGTTGGTCTGTGCTGCGGTCGCTGCTCGTTCACTTCACTCTGGTGAGATCAGCTCCAACAGAAGGTTTCAAGTGTTGAAGTGATGAATTGGGCTGTAAAATATAACACAGCTGCAGATTCAGAGGGGATCAGATCTGACACCCACACACACACACACACACACACACACTCACGCACACACACACACACACACACAGATTCACACATCAACCAAACCTCTGTTCTCAGATGAACCATTGTTTTAGTGTTTGAGGATGAAAGGAGCATTGTGTAATGATGCCTGGCACCACTGGTACAGAGAGAGATGACTGTGTGTGTGTGTGTGTGTGTGTGTGTGTGTGTGTGTGTGTTCGCCACAGAAGCCATTTGGGATTATGTGTTGCCATCTGGAGAGATTTTGAGGTGAAAAGAGACTCTGTTAAGCCAAGGGCGTGTAGGGACAGAGGCTGGATCCGACACACACACACACACACACACACACACACACGCACACACACACACACACACACACACACACACATTGATAAATTCCCTTATGAAACAAATGTGTCCAGTGACAGTTGCGGTAACTTTTGGATTCACTTTACTCCAGGTAAACAGAGTGTGTTGGAATACCTGATGTGAGTCTTATCTTGGATATGAGGTTAATCTCTGACACGTCTCTGATCCAGAATCTGCAGCATCACGCTGACGCAGGATTTACTGCATGAAATCCTCATTCTGTGAGTTTCTTTAAGTGTTTGACAGCAGGAGAGACAAGAGGAGATGCTTTGTGCAGGAGGAGAAGGAGGTCAGTGTTTCTGTCCTGTTCTGACCACACGGAGCCGTTTCCCTCTTCCTGTCGGGTTTCATCTTCTCAGAGGAGCGAGGGAGGGAAGGAAGGAGTGAGGAGGGAGCGAGGGAGCGAGGGAGCGAGGGAGGGAGGGAAGGAGTGAGGAGGGAGGGAGGGGAGGAGGGGAGGAGGGAGGGAGGGGAGGAGGGAGGATCAGCTCCTGGAAAACAGACAAACCTCAGGCCTCAGTTCATATCCTCCTCCAAACATTCATCTCCCGTCCACTGTGACATCAGAGTCTTTCAGGTGTGTCCAGCAGGTCGTCCTGTGTGTGTGTGTTTGTGTGTGTGTGTTTGTGTGTGTGTGTCTGTGTGTCTGTGTGTGTGTCTGTGTGTCTGCAGACCCGAGAGGAGAAGGTCTTTGTTTGATGTCTAAAAAGACAAATGAGTGTCCCGGGGCAGATCTGTGTCGTCCTGCTCCGTCAGGACGTCCAGACAAACCTGCAGCAGTGATGTGTGACGGGGGGGGCAGCGTGGTGTCACCGCGCAGCAGATGGATTTGATTCCCATGTCATTCATGCTGATCCTCACTGCTACATTATGCTGATTATATTATTTTAATATCATTTTAATCATCTGGGCTGACTTGTGATCCCTCGCCGGCTGCAGCCACAGGAAGTGGACCTGAAACAGCCTGATGCTCACACACACACACACACAGGTTCTGGGGAGATGTGCCTCATGCATCTGATTAACTCTGACTCTCTGGTGCAGAGGGAGTCAATTAAAATGTGGCTTCATAAGGAGACTGTGGTGGAGGTCTGAGCTCTGACTGTCAGTCAAGTTATTAAATGTTTAATTATTAATCATCACATTTTCAACAAAAGTGCAGCAATAACTTCATTAATCAGTCAATAGAAAGGAAAGTATTTAACCATATAAATATTTGTTTAACTGACTAATCTTACAAATAGAATTTCAACCAAATTGTTGTTTTCAGTCTCTCAAAGACAAATGGTCCTTTAAATCATGAGGTTTGGACAAAACATCTGAAGACGTCACCTGAAACTGAGCGAAGACATTTTCTCTGCACTTGAACAATGAAACTATGGATTGTGAAATTAATATGCAAATTAATAGATCGTGAAAATAATAATTAGTTCCCTGTATTTTGGACACATTTTACTTTCCTGTATTTATGTTCAAATACAGAACAGTGACTTTTATTCATGTCTACTGATCTTTTTAATAATCAGTGTTTTGTGTATTTGACTTGAAACATGTAGAGGCTGCAGGCTGTGAGAATCTCACCGTGACACTTGTGCAGCGTCAGTGGAATCTGTGTGCGTGTGTGTGTGTGTGCGTGTGTGCGTGTGTGTGTGTGTCTGTGTGTGTGTGTGCGTGTGTGCGTGGGTGTGTGTGTGTGTGTGTGTGTGTGTGTGTGTGTGCGTGCGTGTGTGTGTGTGTGTGTGTGAAAACCCAAACATAAACACAGCTGATGCTTTGTGGCAGAACCGGTTTTTCTGTACATTTCGTTTGGAACGTCAGCGTTTTGCTCCCAATTGCTTTTCTCTTTCTCCGCTCCTCCGTCCATTGTTCCTCGTTCCTGCCACGTCTGTGGTTTGAGTGGAAACATTTTCCCGTTGGCCTTTGAAACTCCTTGCGTTGCCGTTTCCCGGTCATGCTGCGCGGCTTCACACGGCGCCAGGTGTGTGTGTGTGTGTGTGTGTGTCATTATTTCCTCTGTCACACTGCGGAGACACGACGTCTTTATGGAAGTTTAATGACTCTCAGCTGTTTTCTGACTGATGTCCTCACACATCCACCGTCATCTATTAACCAGTTATTCTAACAAGCTCATTAATTCTACTAATTAGTGCATTAATCAGCAAATATGTGACGTGGTGTGAACACGCTCCTCACTGAACACCTTACTTATTAATATGAACTCTTTCTAGAAGCATGAACCCAAACAAGTGGTACATTTATAATAACTCTGTCTAGTGGTGAGGTGTTGAATATCCCTTCCTCTCAGACTTATTCCGAACACACCAGAAAATACGATTCGGACCTTTGACAAAAACTACATTTGTTTACAAACTGACCAACTGGACGATTTGTGCAGAAGCTCCTGACGAGACGAGTAAGAAAAGAAGTGAGGGAAGGTTTTATCTCTTTAGTGGAACGTTCCTCTTTTACACATCTAAGAGAATCGTTCTGTGAAAACGTCCCCTTCATCTCAGTCTGTCCCTGGATCCTGAGCTCACAGATCAAACCTGTGTTTACTGTCTTTGTTCGGCTGTAATGTGCCGTTTCCTGTACAAACTTTCTACTTATTTTCACCTGAGAAGAGAAAAGGTTCGCAGCAGCGTGAAGAGGCTGTAGCAGCTCCTGAAACGAAGCAGCTCCATCTGTAGATCTGCAGCGTGCGGGGAGCAGAGATATAATTATAGATGAAAAGTTACATTCTGTGGAGACGCTCTAATGTTTTTTTAATGGAAGCGCTCACAGATGAGAGACATATTTACCATCCGGTCATTAGTTATTCCTCTTCTCTCTCCTCTCTGTCTCCACGGACTTTGTTCTGATCTCATCTTCTCCTTTTTCCCTATTAACTTAATTTAAAGGCTCTGCCGCTGCACTCCAGGGCAGAGCTGAACTGCCCCTGAACTCACCACGCCACCTCTGACACGCCCTCAAACGCACGTGCACGCCCGCCTCGCTGGGCCGGGTCCAGTGAAGTCTGGCTCTGTGGTTCCTCCGCTCCATCGTTCTCTTTCTTCTTGTCTCAATGTCATTTAGTCCTCTCTCTCTCTCTCTCTCTCTCTCTCTCTCTCTCTCTCTCTCTCTCTCTCGCTCTCCCTGTCATCCCCTCATCTTCCCAGCGGCCTCGGCGGCGCTCTGGTTTGAACCAGTGTAGATGAATATTGGATGACTTTTCAGTGTGAGTGCAGGTACAACCCGTGTGGTGAGCTAATACAAAGCAATCATCATGACGTTCTACCCGTGAGTCTCATCCCCTGATGGGACTTTATGTATATCAGTAACTTCAGTGGTTCCCACACTCGTCTGTTCTCGGCCACACAGGCAGAGATGAAACCAGCTCAGACTCCATCAAACACATTTACTGAATACATTCAGTTTATCCTCATTATCAGACCATGTTCCACAATCAATAAACAGTGGTAATTAAACCTCTCTGGACTGAATACAGATATTAAACCTCACCCGTCTTTCTGGAATCCTTAATCCCTTGTGTGACTTTGTGATTTAGATGAAGACTCATCACAGCTCAACCTGTTGACGGTTCAACAAGTGGTTCAATCAGATAAATGAGAGATTCTGACCTGTGTGTTTAGCTGCGTCACTTTTGTCTCAGTGTTAATGAGGCGGCTTCGTTTGTACACGAGCCCTGAATCCAGATTCTACTGAGGATTCCCCAGAAAATCCCAGGATGTGAATCAGAGGCTCCGCAGACTGACGGACGTTCCCCCCCCCCCCCCCCCCCACTTCCTCTCCGTCACATCTCCATCATCTCTGGTTCTGTGTGATCTGACCTCATTTCTCTCTCTCTCTCCCTCCCTCTCTCTCTCTCTCTCTCTCTCTCTCTCTCTCTCTCGCTCTCTCTCTCTCTTCCTCTCCTCTGCTAATTATTCAGTCCCGCCGGGGGGGTTTCTTTCTTTAACCCATTTTCTGTCTCCTCGCTCAGCGGGGGGGGGGGGTCTGTTTGCTTATTTCCTCTCTACAAAGAAAACTCGGTGCAGCAAAAATAGCACCGGGCGCTCTCTCCGTGCACAAGCTAAATATTAGGTTTAAACGAACGTGCAATTTACCTCAATGCACTCGGCTCTTTTTGTGTATGTGTGTATGTGTGTGTGTGTGTGTTAGTCTGTGTGAGTGTCTCTCTCTGTGTGTGTGTGTGTGTGTGTGTGTTTGTCACCCTGAATTAGGCGACCCATGCATCTCCCGCTGTGCGCCCGCCCACCGCCCCCATTAGAGATTTGATTACACTCAGTTCCAGGACACACGGACGTCCGTACACACACATCCTGAAGTGATCGGCTTCGTGTTATCCACTCACGCCCCCCCCCCCCCGAACACTCCCTCCATCACTTACTTTTCTCATTTAATAAAACACCACTTCACTACACCATTACCTCTAAAACAATCTCTTCCTCATTTATCTTGTTCTCCTCCATTCCTCCCTCGCCCTCTTATCTAATCTCAGCCCCAGCTTCTCTCCGCTCTCCTCGCTGGGAAATTTTGTTATACATCTTGCATTTGGCAATTTATTCCTCCCATTTATCATTTCATTACTCTGCTTCTTTTAAAGCAACCCCCCATCCTCCTCCGCTCCCTCTTCATTCTCTCTCTGCTGCTTCTTTTGTTCGTAATTCTGCCTTTTTCTCCATCGTAGGAAAAATGATCTGTTGGACTCGATTCCAGAAATGGAGAAATCAGTATTATCTGGCGTCTGTTCGACCACGAACCATCTGATTCTCCTCAACTCTTAACCCCCGAGAAGAAGCCTCCATTTGTCTCGCTCGCTCACACACTCATCATGTTTCCTCAGTTGTAAATCTTTCTGCAAAACCATCTTTCAGAGCTCTTGATCTGCGCCTGATTCTCAAATGGATGCTTGCGAGTTTCTCCTCTGTGCCCCCGATGACTCGGGACGGAAACCTGACAGCTCCCTGCCCAGGGAGGGGCGCCCTTCATGGGGCTTGATGACAGGCCTGGCAGCGCCGCGCTCGTATAAAACCAGAAAACGCTAAATCTCTGCAAATCCAGAGCCAGTCGAGGGCTCCATCCCCCCCCCTTTGTCAGAGAGCCCTGTAAAAAGCCACGTCGCTGCCATTAGAGCCAGGCAGCAGAGAGGCACAAAGAAAATGAGGAGGGTATTAGAGAGGATCCAGGTGCGAGGAGCTCATCACGGACTCGTAACGCTCTCCACAAAGGACCAGTTGCTGTCAATTACTGGAGTAAGCAAGTGGGAGCCGGTGGAAGCGTGAGAAAAGGAGCGCGGGGATTTGTGAGGCGCTGCTCGGTGCAATCATTGTCAGCGAGCGAGCGCGGTGATAAAGTGCCAGAGCCTGATCGCTGCAGGGTGAAATAACTGTCATTAACCAGTCAGTGAGTGGGAAGAGACCAGAGGATTACGTCTTCCACCAACTTCTGCTCGAGATGTTCAACCTACACACTTTCTGTCTCCTCTCTCCACCACAGTTTATCACTTTATGGTTTTTATTCAGAACAGTTAACAGTTATTTAGCATTTTCACATTTTAGAAGAACATATATGATCATTTCATAAAATATATATTATATGTTATGTACATTGTTATATATTAAGTTGGTTAAACCAGTAGCTCCACCTGCTCATTGTACATTAATCTGACACATTCCATCAGTGGAAATGTGTCCTGATAATTAGGACTTTTACATTATCACATTTTTGATAAACTATTATCATGGCTGAAATAATTATGATAACAGTATGGTATCTATAGAAAGTTTGAATAATGATAAGATATAAATAATAATATTTATACAGTTTGCATAGGTTAAACAACTGAAAAGCAAATACCTAACAAAAAATATAAAATACACATTTTATCATTCACCTTCAGCTTTGATAGTTTTGTGTGTTTTATTGATTTTATGCTCAAAATATAATTCATAATAAGCTAAAATACTTCAGATAGATGATGATCAGATCAGATCTATTAATGTATTAAACTATTATGATTATTCACAGCAGTTTAAAATGAATGTTAAATTTAAATTAGCCCTGTTTCACGTCCTCTTGTGGAAACATTAGCAAATCCATCGCATAATCTCATGATTAAAAGTGAATCTTCAAGAAGTCTCTGTTTTAGTGTCATTAGTGTCTGATAATCAGGATTAGTGGTAAAATGTTCGTGAGACCTGATCCTGAGACACAGAGCTCCACTATCATCAGTTTAATGAATGTTAGCACAGAGTTTCCTTTTGTCTCTGCTTTGGTCTCCACCACCTCCTTCACCACCTTCCTGTCTGCAGAACTGCTCGTTACATGAAATCCAACCTCAGAGTGTCTGTGTGTTCTCACTTCATGCAGCACTGTTCAAACAGCACGTAGAAACATGTTCCACTTTAAAACACAAAGCATCGTCAGTGCAGCTCATAATAATATCTTTCTCTCGGCTTCGCCTTTCGTTGCTTTTCAACAGATTTTCTTTCGGCCTCTTTTACAAAGTGACTTCATGAGAAACATTTTTTTTCCGTATCGTTGGCGCTCTCCTCATCCTCCTCTTCTTCCTCACATTCATTTTTAATCACCCGTTTCGTCTCTGACTTTTAAAACTCTCCCTCCTCCTCCTCCTCCTCCTCCTCCTCCCCCCCCCCCCCCCCCCCCCCGCTGCAGCTCGTCGTTCTTCCAGCTTTGACGAGTTATGTAACCTCTTTGTTTCTCCGTTTCCTGCCCTAATAATTATCTTTATGTGTTCCTGCAGCTCGCTCTTCCTCCATTGCTCGCACACGCACACACATGCACATGCAAACACACGCACACACACACACACACATGCACACAGACACACACTCTGTGGTCTTTGGTGACTAAAGGCAGCTTGTCCCTGGATCTCGCAGCAGCAGCAGGAGCTTTTCTGCCCAAAAAAAGAACTTGGCTGCAGGAGGAGAAAAGAGGAAAAGATCAAAGGCAGAATCTCTGGCTCGCTCCTGCAGCGCTGGAGAGATCCAGGGGGGGGGGGGGTTGTTTGGGTACATGGAACAGCAGGCGGGGGGGATTCCAGGAGTAGGACGGGTTTGAAAGTGTGTGTGTGGTGTGTGGTGTGTTAAGCCTGTGGGAAAGACGGAGGATGGCAGCGTGATCGGGTTTTGTCGTATATATTTAGAAGAACTTGGACCCAGAGGATTTCTCTGCCTCCCTCTTTCGTCTCTTATTGAAATCAGAGAACTTTCACAGGCGAACACACGAAGGAAGCCAAATCCTCTCTCTCTCTTTTTATTGTTTAATCACAGCGGCAGATTCCCACCATGTTGCTTCCACAAATGTCTTCAGGGGAAGAGAGGGATGTGATTTTGAGGGGGGTGGGGGGTGGGTGGGGGGGGAGCGATTTAAAAACCCTTTGAGGGATCGCAAGAGATTTCAAACACGAGAAGAAACGTTAGAATCAGGATGATGCTGCAGCGATGGTGGGAATTGTCCTGAATATTAAAAGTCGAGTCAGGTTCTGCCGTCACACTTTGTGCATGACTCCAGTCGTCCGTCCCCCCCCCCCCCCCCCCCCCCCGTTTGATGCACTCAGCTTGTAACCTGTTCAAGGCCCAAACGTCTCCTCAAACTCAAACTGAGATGATGAAGGAAACCTGAGGATGTTCAGCCTCAGTTCGAACAAGCTGCTGCTGCATCACAAAAAGTTAGTTAAACTCTCACTAACCTGGATTCTCCTCCCTCCTCCTCTCGCTGCTGCATGCGTCCTAATCTGGACTCATGTTAATCCCGTGGTCCTTATCACATTAATCTTTATCTCTCTTTAAGTGTCGACACCTCGTCGCACGCGAGGAGTCCGAGTCTGTCAAACTGAAGCCTGGAACATTATTACATGTTCATTAACCTCTCTGACCCTGTCAATCAAACCCAATGAGTGTGTTTCACAAGCTTCGAATTTTAACAAATTCAGAAAACTCAAACGTCCAGAAATATAACACGCAGTTTCAAATATAATCTTTTTTATCAGAATAATAATTATTCTGAGTTTCTATAATAATTCCTTTCTTTTTATTTTAAGTATAAAATATTTAAAACCTGAGGAAAGAAGTGTTTGTTGGTAACAATCAGTTACACGCACACACACACACACACACACACACACACACACACACACACACACACACACACACACACACACTCACTCACTCACTCACTCACTCACCTGAGATTAGTATTTCTCATCTGTCTGTGATAGCGACGTATTAGCACTGAGCTAAACCTCTGAAAATCCCGGTTTATCACACTTGCGCATCCCACAATATCCTCCCCTACACACGCACACAGACACACACACACACACACACACACACACACACACACACACACACACACACACACACACACACACACACACACACACACACACACACAGACACACACTCCCGTCATCAGTGTCCAGTTCCTGGTTTTCCTGCCGCTCGGCTGCTGTTGCTGTTCTAATTGGATCAATGATTGGATTGATGAATGAAGCTCTATTTATAAAAGCTGCTGATGCAGGTCGAGGGCTGACACTGCAACGCTGACAGGGGGGGGGGCTGAGGGGACGCCCAGTGGTCCCATTGCTTTAGGCCAAAGTGACAAGTGCACAAATACACTGATGAAAACACAACAGAGTAGGTTTAATATACTAATTAAATTCTTCTTATACATTTAAATGTGAAGTACAAACAATAATATCTAATTTAAATACTTATTAATCATGTTCATGTGAACAGAGAAACAGAAACATGATTTTAATTATTTTAGCACGAACACAATCACAAATCTGAATGATATTAACATTTTTAATTGAAGATTCATGCTGCAAAAAAGCGTTTAAAAAAGAATGTGAAAGGTCAATAAATATAAAATATATAATTAACAGATTCATTCATCGTTCATTAGCGAGCGTAATGTTATTTTCATGAATTCCACTTTGATTCCACAGCTTCATCGTTGTGTCCTTGTTGTGTGTCCTTGTTGTGTCTCTGTTTGTGTGTCAGCTCTATTCACACCTCTGTGCTGCTCATTAACTGTCAGGTTTTGACCTTGTCGACTTTAAGATGTTCTGTTCTCTCTTTTCATCAGAATTACATGTGACGTCTATTCAGACTGTGAGTCATTGCAATCGACCTCTGACCTTTTTCTTTATCAGCGTTTGAATGATGTGAAAAGAAAATTTGATATCTAAACAAAATCCTTCTGCCTCGAGGACTTTAAATACTTTGAGATGTTTGATATAAACTGTGGCACCGTTGATATTGTTGCAGCTGTGAACTCCCCGAGCTTTAGGATGAACTTCATCCATCAAACAAAGTGCGACATGTTGCTGCTGCTGATTGGACGATGTGAGACCACCTACAGCCTTCACATCATATAAAGAGATTAGCTTTAACCTTCTGCAGTGTAAACAGATTATCCTGAATTATCTCTATCAGCTTTTCTGCCTGATGTTTGAGAGACGGTGACGAACACCGACCCTCGTCACGTTTCCTCTTCTCCATCAGTGGAAGAAAACTCAGTGAAAATCTGGAATGAAGTCACTAAATCCACGAATTATCACAGCACGATCAGAATCTGCTGAGTCCGACTGACGCACGTCGACCATCAGAGGACGGCTCCGCCTCCTTCCCCCTCTATTTTAATGCGTCTGCAGTTTACAACTAACTCACGTGTATCGATCATTGATCTGAGTCACCGGTCGAAGTGGAAACAATCCAGACCTCATTTCTCTGTGTGAAACCTGATGTGTGTTTAACTGGAGACACAGGAAGTGAGAGCTCAGAGCAACTTATTCATATTCATAGCGTTTGTTTTTTTTATCTTTTTTCTCCAGAAGGGCGGCGGTGTGACGTCTTATCAGCCCGTCAGCCTGTGTCATGTGTCCGTGTATTAGCATCCACAGCTTTTATAAACAGATAAGCTACAGAGTCTGAAGTTATTAGTGGTTTATCTCAGGCAGGGACACCTGTCACACACACACACACACACACACACACACACACACACACACACACACACACACACACACACACACACACACACACACACACACACACACACACACACACACACACACACACACACACACACACACACACACACACACGTGTTTAAACAGGATGCAGCATGAATGTCAAACTCATATTAGACATTTTCTGAAAAGCACCTTCTGAAAAGTCTGACTGACTACGAGCTGTGTGTGTGTGTGTGTGTGTGTGTGTGTGTGTGTGTGTGTGTGTGTGTGTGTGTGTGTGTGTGTGTGTGTGTGTGTGTGTGTGCTACTTTGTATATATTTAATATGTATGTAAATAAGGCACAGCCGTGGCCATGGACACACACATTAATCTCAGAGACGTCCACTATGTGGTGTCCCTGTGGGTTTGATGTCAAGAAAGGTGACAAGCGTGCGTGCATGTGTGAGCGTGTGTGTTTGTGTGAGCGTGTGTGTTTGTGTGAGCGTGTGTGTTTGTGTGAGCGTGTGTGCATGTGTGAGCGTGTGTGTTTGTGTGAGCGTGTGTGTTTGTGTGAGCGTGTGTGTTTGTGTACGTATACGTGCAATCATGTAAGGCCTGTTACTTGTCCACGTATAAACGTCTTTACCTTCTAACCTGTCATCTTCCTCCTCCTCTTCCTCGTATGTCTCCAGTTTGTCATCTCTCTACTCTTCATCTCACGCTTCCTCTGCTGATCTTTGCTCTTCAGCAACAGAAAGATTCAGTAAATAGAAGAAAGAGTCAATAACAGGTAAAAACATAATAATGATAATAATAAAATAATATAATGGTACTGTAGGATGACGTCCCTGCGACAGGTTGTGATATTATTTAGTTAAAGGAACGAGGCTGTTGATATTATTCTTGTCTTTGTGACACTTTATGAAACCTTAATGGTAAAAATATATATGTGTCTAAATATCAATGTTACAGGCTCTTCAGGGGCCGTTTGCATCTTTTAGGCGTCGAGAGAAACCCACTGAGACGAGGGCTCAGCTGCAGGAACTGGCCTACAGTTATACAGACACACATATATACACTTACTGTACACACACACACACACACACACACACACACACACACACACACACACACACATACTGTTACATACATACATGCAACAACTGATGACACACACGCACGTTTGCATGAGCGTCTTTTGAAAGTTACACGTATAGGAAGAGCAGATCGTGTCCACAGAGACTTTCATGTTTGTTCGAGCTTCCACAAATTCTCATTCAGCAAATGTAAGAAATAAAAATACATATAAATTCATGCCTCGGTGCATTAATGTGATTTCAAGCTGCGAGGCTCATGATTGGTTATGGTTTACTCACTGGAGGCGACTGTGGCGTCTTTAAAACTTTGATTTGGTCAATGCACCAAATGTTCTTTATTTATAATGACGTGAAACTGAAAATACAGGAACATCCACATGTTTTTTTAAGTCATTTAACAAATAGATGTTTTGCCTGCATGAAGAACGCAGCAGGAAACTGAAACAGTGGGACTCACGTAAACAGGCAGTTTATCTCAGCCTCGTTATTTGGAGTCAAATCTGAACGTGAATCCTCCGTCACTGCACAGAAGTGAAGTTTATTGTCTTTAGGCCTCAATTCTCTTCACTTCTTTTCCTAAATTTGTTCTGAAGAATGTTCCTGAGGAACCTCTACAGATTCATGACGTGTTCTTACCCTGATGAATCCTCATACCATATTACATTGAAAGTGTGTTTTCTCTGCGGCTCAGTCGGGTTCAGACAGAAACATGCGACCTGACACTTTCTCTCATCTCGAATCTGGAACCAGACGAATCTCTTTGTTTGTTCCTCATCTTCACTGGAACGGAGCATTTCAACCAGAAGCTGCAGGTTTAACATGTAAACACCAGCGTGTGAGATCTGAGGCTGAGTGGGTGTTCCCCTCTTCAACGTGTCCGTGTGCCCAACATCCCTGAAACACTTTGTAATATATCAATATGCAGTGAAACCCGTCTTTAAAGTGAATAGTTTCTCTCTGGAGATTAATTGTAAGCTTGAAAGATCCACACAGCAGCAATATATTATGAAATATAAGATATTATGGTAATTTAAATCCTATTATTCAACGGTAGAATTTAAGATGCTGATGTCAGTAGTCAAGTGTGTGTGTAAGAGTGTGTGTGTGTAAGAGTGTGTGTGAGTGTGTGAGTGTGTAAGAGTGTGTGAGTGTGTGTGTAAGTGTGTGTGTGTGTAAGAGTGTGTGTGAGTGTGTGAGTGTGTAAGAGTGTGTGAGTGTGTGTAAGTGTGTGTGTAAGAGTGTGTGTGAGTGTGTGTGTGTGTAAGAGTGTGTGAGTGTGTGTGTAAGAGTGTGTGAGTGTGTGTGTAAGTGTGTGTGTGTGTAAGAGTTTACTTGAGTGTGTGTAGATTCTCTAAGAACAAATTCCATTCATGTCAGAATCTTGGTTACAAACTGTGTAAGTGAGTTTTCAGGAGAGACGTCTCGTTCAGGACAGTTTGTGGACGAGGCTCAAAGCAGCAGACACATTCTTCTTTGTGTCACTTCCTGTCTCCTGCTTCAGTTTGTTTCCCCCAAATGACCAAACAACAGCTCATTCAGAATATAACCGACAACAAACAGAAACGATGGAGGAGTCGTTCTGAATGTGAGACGGTAACACAACACCCCTGAAACTAACCCCCCCCCAACGACCTGGAGGTGTCAGTTAAACAGTCTCAGGAGCTGCAGACCTGATAACACTAATTGCACACACACACACACACACACACACACACACACACACACACACACACACACACACACACACACACACACACACACACACACACACACACACACACAGCTCCGTTTCCTTATCTCACCACCGAGCGAGTCTCTCTCTCCGGATCCTTCTTCTCCTCATCAACGCCACTTAGCTCTGCCTCCTCCTCCCCCCCCCTCCCCCTCGTTACCTTCTCCCTTCACCTGCGCCTCACCTGCGCCTCCTCAGCGTTTCCCACAGTGCATTGTGCTCCTGCTCGGTTTCCCTCCGTACCCCCCCCCCCCAAAGCATGAAACGTAAGGGGCAGCAGATGATGAGACGTCTGCAGGCGACTCCGGAGCTGGTTTATGAACGTGCAGCTCCTCTGGAGGTCGACTGAACTCTACACTCGGCTTCATGTGCCGCTTGTGGAAAAAGCTCCGGTGTAATAAAACACGGCAGCGTTGCTTCGACCAACCTATAAAAATATTACTACTCCGCCCTCAGTACTACAGTTCCCATGAGCCTCAGTCACCATTACCTCTGAGTACCCTGGACATAAGACACACGGTGATGGGCATCAATCAAACTGTAATCTCCAAACACCGTGTGTGACATTATCTGTGCTGCTGTAAACACAGAGTCAGAGAGTAACTGCTTCCTACTTGTGCTGTTGTTATGTCTCCACGCTGCTGATCGGAGGTCTCTGGAGGTTCTCTGGAGGTTCTCTGGAGGTTCTCTGGTTGTCTGTGGGTCCGTCCGTCTCATCCTTGTGAACACGACATCTCAGGAACACCTCGAGGAAATGTTTTCAAATTTGGTGCAAACGTTCAGTTGGACTCGAGGATAAATTGATTTGATTTTGATGGTCAAAGGTCAGAGGTCGCTGGTACCTTATAGTGTCAGGGACACTCACATCTCAGTCAACTAACCAACAGCCAGAGGGTTGGTGGTTCAATCCCCGGCTTCACTAGTTTGCAGAGTTTCTGAAGTGTCCTTGGGCCTGATGTGAATAATGTGTGTGTGAACGAATGTGACTATAAGTACAAATACAAACCATTCACCATGTTTGTATTGATGTTTATTTTAGTTCTGATCAACAACATGTCAGGATCTTCAGCCAGTGTCAAAGGTCATGGGAGTTGTAGTTCTCAAGTCATGGTTGTAGTTTTACTCGACTTTACGTCACCTCATTGAAGCAGATGCTCAGAAACATGTTACACGTTTTCACAAAGGCCGACGATGAAAGAGGTCGTGTCTGAATAAAGATTAAAGAATAAAAAATATAGAATGAGACCCTCAGCTCGTAGCCACGGAAACGTCTCTGCCACCAACACTGTGACCTCAGTCTGCAGCATCGTCCTCTGACTCCAAGAGGTCTGAAACTCCCAGATGGATCTCGCCAGGGTAGACAACTCACATCCTCTCACACACACACACTACACACTACACACTACACGCACACACACAGACACACACGAGGCGACCACCCCCCGGCCCACCTCCACCTCCTCCTGGCCTCCTTATCTCCTTCTCAGAATAGATGGTCCCTTTTCTCTGGATGTTCATCCATTTTTCATGCTGCTCCCCCCCCCCCGACGCTTCGCCCTGCCTCTGTCACACGTGTGGGTCCCGACGCCGCGGCCGGCCGCCATAAATGTTTGATGTCCGAGGTCTCCTGCTCCCAGAGACACTGGCAGACGTCCACACACACGACCCTTCACTGTCTGTTCACCTCAGAGACCGAGAGGTGGTCACACTCCCTCAAGGTCTGTGTTCATACCTGTGTGTGTGTGTGTGTGTGTGTGTGTGTGTGTGTGTGTGTGTGTGTGTGTGTGTGTGTGTGTGTGTGTGTGTGTGTGTGTGTGTGTGTGGTTGTAGCTCTGAGCAGTTTTCTGAATCGGAGATAACATGACACAATATTAGAACTTTAATATCCTATCGGCTCCTCGGACACTTTGTGCAGCTGTTACACTCTTTTACTTTGATGCTCATCGTTAGATATGAAAACAGACGAGACCTTCTGTCCATACTCTGCGTTCATTTAGTCTGTATTTGTGCATTTTGGTCCGGTGAAGACTTTCGGACATACAGTAGACGAAACAAACAAAATGGAGCAGTACCACCGGAAATCATGGGGGGGCAGTGTAGCCAATAGCCAACCATAGGACACAAGGAAGAAATATAAACAATGGTGTAACTTTGCGAGTTAGTAAGAAAAAACTGCAGGCATCTTTATGATGTCAGATTCCTTCTTAAGAGAAACGTTACCACGACCTTCTGTTATCTCTGGACTCTGCGCTGCCCTCTAGTGGAAGAGTTGTTTAACCACCATGGCGACATAAAGGACGTATGTGGGCAGTGACCTGTTACATAGTTTTAAATGGACGAACCTCTTTTTGTACGTGAAGGCAGAATAAATGATTCTTTAGTCGAGTCAGAGCCGAACCAACAAGCGTCAGTATGTGTGGAGCCCGACGGTTTATATTAACATTTCCAAT
>NC_047154.1:26956469-26968969 GCF_009819705.1 Hippoglossus hippoglossus
TCGTTGATTTTAATAACACGAATAACGAGACGTAAAACGACCGACAGCAGAAACTGTGAACTGTAAAGACCGAACACACGTTTACATTCAGCGACTGAGCAGCGACAGTCAGGATAATATATTAATGCTGAGAAACTGCAGGTGTGACTGTGAAGTGGCCAAAACATACGTGTGTTCAGGGGTGTGTGTATATGTAAATAAGGACACACACGCACACGCACACACACACACACACACACACACACACACACACACACACACACACACTGAGGGTGTAAGGAGAAAGATTCCGAGTATGCGAGACCTCTGAAGTGAATCAAAAGCTGCAGAGCCGAACGAACCCCTGTGACGGGAAGCTCAGCGCTAATGGTTTTAATAGTCCAACATCACCTCATTAATACGCACACACACACACACACACACACACACACACACACGCACACACACGCACACTCTCACACTCATCCACATATGACAGGGACAGACATTTCAAGGTTGTGCTGCAAGCTGTTTCCCCCTCTCTTCCACTGAGATGTCTTTCCCACTTGGTCAGCATTAAAATCAGGTCTTAAGGAAAGTGACATTAGCGATGATAAATGAGTTACATGTTTCATTAATCACTCGGCTGAGAGGTGCGCTGCGGCGAGCGGGAGGAAGAGGAGGCGAGAGGGAGGAGAGGGAGGAGAGACGCTCCCTCTCCTCCCTCTCGTGCTCCTGTGGCCCCTCTTTGTTTGTGGAGGCGAGCGGCGGATGATTTACGCGCTGGACGTAAAACGAAGGAGAGAGGAGAGAAAGAAAAAAACCTGCAATCAAGGTGACAAAGTCAAATAGCTGCAGAGCTTCCAGGGAATAATCACATTCAATCATAAATTCCATTTCGTGGTGGAGCTGAAAAGCCCCGGCAGTAATTATGTGCGTTGAATGCTCTCACCGTGGACAAGTTGAGCCAATTAGTGAGCAGGGAAGCTACTTCAATGGCAAACGGCGCCGTTTACGTGTCTCGCGTGTTTGAACCCTGCCATGTTTGCGGCGTGAAATCTCGGCGCCCGGCACTTTAGATGGAACGAGTGTTTTCATTTAAAGCTTTGATTTCACACATCGTCCACAGAAGTCTGAGCATCGCGAACAATACGAGCTTTGTGTCATGTTGCGTCTCGTCGGTGTCAAAAGGTCGTTCAGGTATTCAACTGTCGTGTAATTAAAATGCTCCTTAAACTCTTCCACCGCTCCTGGTTTAACACGAGGGATTTAACGTTCCATAATTAAAAAGCTGCGACTGAATGAGACACATTTGAAAGTTCATGCCGGTTTTGAATCAGATAACAAAATGCAGGTTTTGAGGCCGATACAAAGGGTTTATTTACCAGTGTATTTACCAGTGTATTTACCAGCATGTGTTAGAGTTCACTATCTGTGTATCGACGAGGCTGGAAACCACCGGGCTGGAAAAATAGACGGGATTAGACTCTATCAGTTTATAAGATACATGAATGTTATCAGCATCTGGGATGGATTTACGACAATATCCCTTGGACTTTACGTTTCCAGGTCTTAGTGCCGCTCTGATTCCACCAAAAAAAATGAAATTAAAGATAGTTTATCAGATATTACAGTAAATATGTGTCAGGCCAAGTATTAGAGATAAGATTATCTGCATTTGTGAGTTTAAGTGAGCAGGATTACGCAAAATCTCCTGGACAGACTTCCAGGAAACTTGGTGGCAGGACGTTTATATGGTTGTGAAATTTGGTGCAGATCCAAATTAAATTCTGGATCTACTGGATTTAAACGTGTTTTCATAAGCGAACTGTTGAGGTGTGAGCTTTGTGAGAGCCGCTCTAGTTTCCAGCTGCATTTCCTGTTCTCTATTTATGGATATGTTTTAGGTCCAGACTGAAATGTGTGAGCAGCTGTTGGATGGACAGATGTATCACAGATGTGCAGGGGATGGTTTCTGCCACCGTGACAAGTTTTCAGTATCAGTTAAAGAGAAACTGCACTGACATGTGTTTTTTAGCTGGAATACAAATGATAAGACTAAAGACTTAATGAAGAAATGGACATTTATGGCCTGAACATGGTTCATGACGACAACCTGTGTTTTAAAACCATCTTGAACCGATGGTTATGTAGAGTCCAGCGTTGGGGACGTTATGTAGGATTGTCTCCGCCCACCTGCTAGCACTGCGCTCTAAAGACGTAACGAGTGACACTTCAGACAAACTTAAGGATGAAGTTACATCTGCTCTGAAGTTACATCTGCTCTGTGGATCGGCTCAAAATGCAGTTCAGATATTCTTGGTTCCCAGACGATGGATCTGAACGTTTCCTGGTTAATCCTCCTTGGTAACATTGTTAGCTTTTAGCTGGCTGTATAAAAGTCTGTATAACATTGTGTGATCATTATGTCTGCAGGTGTTGTCCTTGCTCTCTAATGGACTCGTTCTTCAACACAGAAATCTGTGTCTGATTTTATTTTAATCAGGATTCATGAATTATGCTCAGTGAATCAGGGAAAATGTCAGAAAACGTCTCATCTCACAATGTGATTAAAAAGCATCAGAGTAGAAACTCAGACTGGTTCGTTCTCATCGGCCTCGTTATTCCAATCACTCAGTGTCACATGACTTTACGTCTTATTATCATTTCCTTCAGGATCAGAAACGTCACTGAGGTTTGCTGCTGGTTTCCAGTGTCCAGCTCCTCCTCTGGACCATTAAGATTCTGATTTAGATATGGATGGTTTCAGACCAGTGCCAGAGAGAGAACCTCCTCCTCCTCCAGCTCCGTCACAGCCGCTACCTTCTCTCCATCCTTTGTTCCTATTGTCTCCTCCACACACTCATACTGTTTATATACAGGCAGACTTTCTTTCTTTCTTCTCTATTTTATCATTGTGTTTTTAGATATTTTATATCGTTCATATCTTATTGTAATATATATATTATTTGAATTAATTTTATTTTAGCATATATTTCCTGTTTCTCTTTCTTTTCTTAGTCTTTCTGTCTCTTTCCCTATTTTGTATTTCTTTTTCTATTGTGTTTTGTCTTTCTGTACTTTTCTCTCTGTTTCATTTCTTTTAATTTCATATTTTATATTTTATATTATTATTTATATCTTTCTTTGTCTTACTCTTATTATATTTGGGTTTTGTCTGTTTATCTTTCTCCATTTCTTGTCTTTTCTTTGTCTTAGTATCTTTTTCTTTATTCCTCCCATTGTCTCGTTCTCTCGTCTTTCTTGAGGACAAAGAAAAGGACGATGTCTCTGGAGGAAGTTTCCTCAGTTTCAACTTTTAGGCTCATTACTGCCCCCTTCTGAACTGGAGTGTGCAGCACTTGCGTGATTTACTTCAGAAGAAAAACAAACATGGAGGAGGACCGATGGCGAAAAGAAATCGTACACATTTATTTTGTCTTCCATTCTCACGTTCGCTCTCTCGCTTTTGCAGGTTTCTGTCAGAGCCGATTATCGTAAATATCAAACATGTTTCGATCTGATATTGGAGATCGGCGAGGCTCCGACTCAATCTGCAGCATTCAGATTATTTTGAAAAGATAATCGGCACAGACTGACCTCCAGTCAGAACCCCCCCCCCGGTTGTCGTAAGGAGCAAATTGGGTCTGACATCGGCCTCATTATCCTCTAGTCTGCAGCAGCTTTATTCTGATGATCAGAACAGGTGTCAGGAACCTGAGGTCTGAAGGAACCTGTACGACTTCACCGCTCAGAGGTCGGGGGGGGGGGGGGGGGGGGGACTGTGAGGGAAAGAGGCGATGAACGAACAAAGAGGAGGAGGAGGAAAATGTGAATTATAGAGGAGGTATAGCTGCAGCCTCTTAGTCTTATCTTAATTATAAACACGATGACCCAGCTGTGCCGCTCGCCGTGCGGCGGCTGTCTGACGGCGCCCACTGACAGACACACACATACGTCCACACAGACCTAATAAACCTGTCTGACACCCCTAATCAGCTCATTCTCCCCCGAGTGCTGCGTGTGTGTGTGTGTGTGTGTGTGTGTGTGTGTGTGTGTGTGTGTGTGTGTGTGTGTGTGCACGTGCTCGCTCGGTCCCGTGAGACCAGGTGAGCAGCGAGGATGAGAGAAGATGCTTTAATTGCTTTTTCCTCCTCCGTCCTCCAGCTCTTCCTCACTTCATCCTTCAGATTCTGTTGTCTGGGCAAGAGTGGCAGTGACACACACACACACACACACACACACACACACACACACACACACACACACACACCAGTGCTTTCCTCCATGTTCTGGTCCAGTTCTGAGGGTTCTGGTTCTACCCAGTGACCTGGTGTCCTGTAACCAGTGTGTTTGCTATGGATCAACATGGACGGTGAAATGATGACTGCGTGAAACGGACCCGAGCAGAGACGCTTCAGTTTCAGCTGCTGGACTTTAGTGTTCATGTTCATCGGCTGCACGATCGTGTCCCTTGTGGTGTTTGCAGAAACCTCTCACCCCCTGAAATGTGAACGTCTCCCTGATATTTGGGCCGAGCTGAGGTGCAGAGGAAGCTCATGGTTGAAAGCTCCGGAGCAGCTGCTAATTGACCATGAGATGAGGTTGTTTTACAGTTTTACCAAGATGTGGAGGTAGAGCTGCTGCGTTCATGCTGTAATTAATGAGTAAACATGTGAAGAACAGCCCCTTTCATTGTTAATGAGCAGAGAACATCTCTTTAAAACATCTGTAAACATCATTAAAAACAGCAGGAACACCACACAGCTGCATCTGGAGGAAAACATACTTATTTGAAGGGTTTTGATTTAAACCACATTATTTCTTACCTTGCCAGTTGCTGGTATCTTCATTTCCCCAAACAACATTGCCAGTATGACCAGATAGTTCATTTTTCTACCTTTACCCACGACACGTGATGATTTTATCATACTGGCGGGATTTCAGGCTCCAGAGGGTTAATGTGACATTTACTGGTTAATGTTCAGGTTGAAATCTGGCTCCTCCAGGATTAAAGTTAAGTCAGAACAATGTCTCAGCTGGATGTAAATGTGCAGAACTGTCCTTTACTCTCTGGGGAAGATGCACCAGGAGGATAAAAAATAATGGGAAGCCGTTTGGCTGTGACATTATTCACATTGCGTACAAACAAGTTTAAAGTTCACGTTCAGCGATTTACGGGGAAAGAAAATCTGGACTCAAAGGTGACGGAACCTGGGGTGTGGAGGATTTATCAGGCATTGTGCTCTGTAGTAAAGTTCACCCTCTCCCCTCTTTGAAGGGACTTAAAGCCAAGAAGGACGGGATTACACTCCGGCTTTATCCCTTTATAAGAAGTGTGAATGTCATCTGCTGCATCTGAAATGTGTTTCCACCGAATGCTCTTATTTTTACGGTCGGCTCGGTTCCCTCTGAGAACGCTCTCTGCCTCCCAAATCACTTCTAAACGGCTCCCTCGTTAAGCCGACATATTGCTCCCATTGCCGGCCAGAGCCATTCAATTAGCTAATGAGAGAGCGAGAGCCTGGAGGAGGAGGGGGGGGGGGGATGCTCTGCGCTCCTGTGATCCTCAAGGTTGGACGGAGGAAGAGGGAGCGCTCGGTCTAATCTACACTGAAGGGGTTAATTACATTCAGTTGCCGCGACAGGAGTGAAATTAGCCGGTGAGCCGTGGTGAGAAGACAGCAGGGAGACGAGACGAGTAACTGTAACTAAACTGTCTCCTTATCTGTTGATGGAGGGACGCAGCCTTCTGATTGGTTCATGCAAAAGACAGAGGTCACCCCAATGAAACAGGAAAATGTAACATACGACACTAAAGCAGAAGTTTCATGTGGACTTCATAAAAACCCTAAAGACCCAAATCAGGTGAAAGATGAAGAATAAGAAACTTATCCATGGACTCCTTATAGGTGAAGAACCTCCGACCTCCGACCTCCAGGACGTTCTCTGCCAACAAGGAGATTCATAAATACGAATTAAAAATCTGTCCAGAAATACAAAAACACTCCCCTGACAGCAATTAATTGAAATTTATCTGCAATTAAAGAAATTAACATAAACTGGAAGAGTGTCCTTCAGGTTGGTCCCGTGTGATCGTGTGCTGTGACGTGTCACCGCTGCCGAGGAGACTAGATGCAGAAAGTCTCCAAGACAAATGGACAAACACTTGTTAGTTAACATGAATCTAACCTGGATCAGGATGAAGTTAAAGCTCTTCAGTGGAGTTCAGAGCAGAAGACACGTTCTGACACAGTGACAAACCTCTGACCATGAGACCGAACCTTCACAGAAACACGAACCTGAAGGCAAATGAAGTTATTAAAGGTACAAAGGTTTAAAACCAAAAGAACGCGATGGAAGAGCTCAAAACAAAGGATGAGTCCCCAACTTCCACTGGTGATCTGCTGCTGGTTGGTAATTTAGATAATAATCTAGTTCTGCAGATCTTTAGAAGTCAAAATGTTTCCAAAGAGTCAGTTTGTCTCGTCGCAGAACAGATAAATGAAGTGAGATCATCATCATCATCGTCATCATCATCACTACCATCTGACGTCAGGTGCCTCACTTAAGAGAAGCTCTTAGGCAGATTAGTGTGATCTGTGTGTTTAATAATTTAGTCTGACTCTCTGTGATAACGAGTCCCTTGACACAACTGGAAATGAGGAGGAGGCGTAGCTGTGTAACTTCTCTATTCAAACCCAAATAAATATCCACTATTCTGGATTAATTATTGGTTTGTTTCAAAATTCAATTTACTATCATTTTGACCTAAAGTTTATTAAATGACGTCGTTTTTGAGAATAAAGTAAATTATGAAGAAACTGTGTGGACCCATAAAAAGCATTAACTCTGACTCACTGTTTATTCGCTGCCACAGACTGAAAGTGACAGATGATTGATATTATATGTTTTATTAAGTTGGACGAGAAAGTTTAGTTTCATGATAAAAGGCAGAAATCTCTTGTATCCAAAGGCAGTGATGAAAAACACGTTTAGAGGAAACAGGAAGCAGTTCAGAGTTTGTACAGTGTGCGTCTGTACGTCTGCATTTATGAATTCAATAATACAATTTTTTTTTAAAAGCAGATGACATTGTGCGTTAGCGCTGATTCCCCCCCGCTGGGAGGACAATGAAGCTTTTCCTTTCTCTACATCTTTCTATTTATCTCACTCTCAATTTAATGGCCCATTGGACAGCCAGAGGAGGCCCCTCAAAGATTAATCCAGCGCTCAGCCGGGGGGGATTCAGTTTAACAGGAAACCTGCTGGAGCTCTTGGAGGAGGGAGGGAACATGTAAATGACGTGAGGTGAGCGGAGGCAGGTGAGCGGGAAGTCGTATCGTCTCCTGCTGCTGGGAGACGAGCCACGCTGTGAATTTCTGTCAGGTGCGACTGCACTTTGGATTTATTTGCTTAAGTCCCACCGGAGAATTTCAGAATTACACGAACTGAATCATCGTTCGCACAAGCAGGATCCATTTCTGTGCTCAGTCAAGTGACCAGCAGAGAGAAAACAAGCCTGGTTTCTGTAACAGTACTGAATGATGAGAGGCAGTGGGTTCTGCAGACGGTTTGAGGAGCTTTCAGTTGTTTCTACTTGTCTTTTAGAAGGTTGTGGAGGTTTTAAAAGCTTTTAAAAGGTTTTAAAATGTCAGCAAGAAGGTTCTAGAGGTGACTGGTGTTATTGTCGGTGTCTCATAGATGTTTTAAGTCGTCATTGAAGAGATTATACAGATTTTAGTTGTAGTTTAGAAGTTTCCTCTGGTCCTTTATAGGAGGTTATGGAGAAACTTTAAACAGGACTGTATAAAAGGTTTGAGTTAGAATTGAGGAGGTTCAGGAGGTCCTCTAAGAACCCAGTGGAGGTTGTAAAGAACATTCTTAAAGTTCTACACGTAACACTGCCAGTTGTAGTTGTCAGTGTTTTTAAAGGTCCTGTAGAGGGATGAATGGGTTCTTGTGGATTCTAGTGGTCCCTTAAGAACCCAGATATGTTCTCGTGGCCTTTAGAAGGTTCTGGTCTTCATTCAGGAGATTGCGGTGGTCTTTTAAGAGGCCGTGGTCCTCCAGGAGGTTCCCAGTGATCCAGGAGGCTCCCAGTGGTCCAGGAGGCTCCCAGTGGTCCAGGAGGTTCCCAGTGGTCCAGGAGGCTCCCAGTGATCCAGGAGGCTCCCAGTGGTCCAGGAGGCTCCCAGTGGTCCAGGAGGCTCCCAGTGATCCAGGAGGTTCCCAGTGGTCCAGGAGGTTCCCAGTGATCCAGGAGGCTCCCAGTGGTCCAGGAGGCTCCCAGTGGTCCAGGAGGCTCCCAGTGGGTCTTTAGAGGATTTAAAGGCTCCTCTTGGTGTTTAAATCCTTTCCAAGTCTGTTCCACACACGCTAAGAATCTATCACAAGATAATCTGGAGGCTAAACTGTGGAACATCCCATAATACACTGCCATTTACTTTCCGTTAATTTCCCCCCCCTCGCTGTACATCTCACCAGCTGTTGTGCCTTTGAGCAAAGCAAGTAATTCTTAGTAATAGTGACTCTACAGGCAGACTTTTCACAGGAGGGGGAGAAAGTGGAGAAGCACTTCCCCTCAGGCATCAATAAAAGAAGTCTCATTATTTTTATGAACGTGTTTATGAAAGTTGCCTCGTGCTGCTTCCTGATTTATCCTCCGACTTCATGTGATGAAAATGAATCCGAGCTGTGAAGAGGTGAATAAACTCAGGTGAAGTTTCTGCTCCACTGAACCCGAGGCGACGCTCTGCATGTGTGTTCAGTGTTTTCTGCTTCCTGAGCTCGAGCAACACGAAACAGAAATCCACAGAGAAGCTTGAGAGGCAGATTCCAGCGCCTTTACTTCATTATCAGCATTTCACAGCTCAGGCATGTTTGGAAATGGCTGCGCACGAGACTTCTCTCCTCTTCGCCTCAGAGCACAGGCACTTCATGTGAAGGCACACTCTGCATGCAGGAATGTTCACGTATGTGCTTTTCTGAGCTGCAGAGACACACACACACACACACACACACACACACACACACACACACGCTCAGCTTCTTTGTCTGCAGCTGCTTTGTTCCCTCCTGGTTTCTCACCGTCTCTCGTGCAGAGCTGCAGAAGACAGAAAAGATTCCAGTTCAAATCGACACTGCAGAGATCTTTCACAGCAGCTGGATCATTTCTTTCTGACGGTTTCATTTGAATTTGAAATTAAAATCTTACAAAACAGTTTATTTTTTAGATTTTCTTGTTCGTTGTGTTAAATCAGGTTGTGCAGTGTTTGTTTTGTTGAGGTTTTATGACCTGTGACGAGCAACAAATCCCAAAACACAGATGACGAAGCAGACGAAAACGTGTGGATGTGTGGAGCGACGAGTAAACTTCATCTTTTCTCACAGTGAAACATGAAACTAATAGAAACGTCACATTTCTTTGGTTTCACACTAGACGGGAGCTCGTTTAATTTAACTGTAGAAGTCTGAGGCATAATGAATAAAAACTACAGACTCAAGAGGAAAGAGACAAAGTAAATCAAGACGTGATGAGAGGGACACACTTTACGATGTCACACAGACTAATTCACTGATATCAGCCGTCACCACCTCTCTCTCTCTCTCTCTCTCTCTCTCTCTCTCCCTCTCTCTCTCTCTCTGTCTCTCTCTCTCTCTCTCTCTCTCTCTCTCTCCCTCTCTCCCTCTCTCTCTCTCTCTCTCTCTCTCTCTCTCTCTCTCTCTCTCTCTCTCTCTCTCTCTCTCTCTCCCTCTCTCTCTCTCTCTCTCCCTCTCTCTCTCTCTCTCTCTCTCTCTCCCTCTCTCTCTCTCTCTCTCTCTGTCCCTCTCTCTCTCCCTCTCTCTCTCTCTCTGTCCCTCTCTCTCTCCCTCTCTCTCTCTCTCTCTCTCTCTCTCTCTCTCTCTCTCTCCCTCTCTCTCTCTCTCTCTCTCTCTCTCTGTCTCTCTCTCTCTCTCTCTCTCCCTCTCTCTCTCTCTCTCTCTCTCTCTCTCTCTCTCTCACTCTCGCTCGCTCTGCCTGGACGGGGTCAGAGAGCTGTGATGGAGGTCAACAGCAATCTGTCACTGTCCCGCAGAGACGGACGAAACGAGGACTGTATTAATATGAAGAGGAGGAGACAGGAGAGATGAAGAGACACTTCCTGGAAGGAGAAAGAAAGAGAAGTCCTCGAGAGCAGGAATGAACGTTTACGAGTAATCTGGTGGGATGGAAATAAACACTGATGACGTCAGAGGAAAGATGGACACGGACTCTCAGAACTTCCACCTACAAGAAATTCACAATATTCATTTCGCCTCGTGGTCGTACGCCTCAGTCAAACACTCCAGTTTCAGTTTATATCCACGTCCGTGCAGACTCGTAAAATAGATCTGATAAGAGTGAGACAAGCTGGTGATGCCGATTGTCATTATCCTGATGTTGTGATTGACAGTGTGAGCGTTTGTACTCAAGCAATTTCCCTGCAGATGTTCCTGAGAAGTCATGAGGTCATATTTGAACCTTTGACCACCACAATCGTATCAGTTCATTTCTGAGTCCACGTGAACGTTTGTGCGAATGTTGGAGAAATTCCCTCAAGGTGTTCTAGAGATGTTGTGTTCAGTAGAAAGTAGACGATACTAATATAGTATAACTGATAGAAGTACAAAAAATACATGACTATACAGAAATACAGAGACTTCTGCCTCCACCAGTACAGTGTAGTACAGTTCGTTGAGTCTTTCTCTTATTCTTCATCTTACAACATTCGACTTAAACTATAAATGCACCAACGATGACAATATTTGTTTTTTTTTAATGCATTCAGGTTCATAATCCAGATTTCATTCACTTTCCTTGTGTTCAGGCAGAATCGGAACATTCTGTAGAATAAAAGTGAAACGTCGGTTAAACCAGAAATTAAAAGAAGAAAATGAACGATTTGTGTGAACGATCCTTTAAAACAAAAGACAGCAGTTAGTGTGCTTTTAATTTAGTGTCGGACACGTTAGTGTGTGTGTGTGTGTGTGTGTGTGTGTGTGTGTGTGTGTGTGTGTGTGTGTGTGTGTGTGTGTGGCTCTGTAACTGTCTTCATTTATCTTACAGATTTGTCGTGTTTTGTTTTTTTGCCTCCATTAATGAGCTTTGTTCCAACATAAAGAAACGACAGATCGCCTGGAGTGATGCAGATCTGAGGCTCCCTGTGTGTGTGTGCGTGTGTGTGTGTGTGTGTGTGTGTGTGTGTGTGTGTGTGTGTGTGTGTGTGTGTGTGTGTGTGTGTGACCAGCCCAGGCGCTCGGAGCATGTCAACAGTCCTAGTCAAATATTAATGTGAGTCAGTGCCCACAGCTCTGGAACACACAGTATCATAGCAGCCCTGAGCGCTGAGCGAGCTGCTGCTGTTTACCTCTCTGCAATTACTGGGACAATATATAGGACAGCTCACTATAGGGGATTACACACACTTCAATAGGCGGCTGACACTTCGACTCTGACTGGGTGTGTCTGTGTGACTTATATATATTTTTATTTTTCATTATTTATATCTGAGTTTTACTTTCGTCATTGATCTGCACTTTGCTAAAGAAGATGTGATTTGGTGACTTTAGTGTTTTTCCAAAAACGGTAAATAAAGATGGACGATGAGTCTCCACCTCCTCCCGCCAAAATATTCTCGGAGAATATGTTTTACAGTCGGTGGTGAAGAGTCAGAGCAGGGATGAGGTGGAACTGTCACTGACAGGAAGTGTTAGCGACGCTTTGTGTTCACCGCTGGTCGTCGAGTCATGTGACTGATGAGAACCAATCAGGAAGAGAACGTGTGTGTGTCATCGTTTACAACAATCGGAGACGTTCTGACTGACAGCTGGCACCGACTCGTGATTGGGCGTTTGGATCTCGATACCGAAGCCTCGGTGCGAGACGGCAGCGTGAAGGATGTTTTTGTCTTTGTTTCCTGAGAACAGGAGGAAGTGGAGACGCGTCGTCCAACTGTTATCTGGAGACAAAGACAAAAACATCCTTCTTTACAGTCCAAGGAGTGAACGGAGATTATTTGTGATCGGAGCCAAACGACCTGGACGGAGACTGTTGGAGTTTTGAGAGTTAAATGTGTTTGTGTGGAAGCAGCTTTGTTTGTTCATGTAGGTTTGTTTTCAAGTAGTGACATCAGGCGTCTTGTTGTCGTTCTTTGTGTTGTTGCACCAACTATCTTCAGTGTGTTGCTGGATTCTTCCTTCGCCCTCTCATGTTCTCTCTCCAGTCCGGTTGTGTGGTATTTAATATTCACTGTACTTTCAGAGAACGCCTCAGTTCTAATCTGTCATTCAAACCAAACCTGCACACTGAGCGTAAACACTGTGTGTGTGTGTGTGTGTGTGTGTGTGTGTGTGTGTGTGTGTGTGTGTGTTGCTGCTTTGTGCGTCTGCAGATGTGGAGTGAAGGCGGTGAAAGGTGGACGGGATCACAGCACATTTGTGTTCAGGGAAACACGAGGAATCTGCTGATGTGTGTGTTGTTGAGATTTCCTTTTACTGTG
>NC_047154.1:26971469-26976469 GCF_009819705.1 Hippoglossus hippoglossus
CAGTGTTTTCTTTGCAGAGCATTGAGCCGTCAGGACACTTTACATTCATGTGTCATGTTTGCACTGTATTAAAAGAGACTCTGTTAAATCCACTCTTATCCATTAAAGCTGCATTAATCTGCAGATTTATTCTCTTCGTATTAACACTGGTGCAAAACTCTGATTTAAGCCAAACAATCGTTTCCAGCTCTGCAGCTTCTTTAGCTCCTGGTTCTGGTTTGGTGTGATTTATCTGTTTCTGTGGAAATAGAGTGAAGAGGAAGAATTGAATGTTCCCTGCCTGATACACTGCAATACATATATAAAATATATATATATGAATGTGACAAAACTATTTTCTGTGATGGATTACCCGTCTGTGCAAGTTGACTTTCATATAGGGCACGAACATGATGTGAGCCGAGTGCATGCTGGAGAGAAAATCAATCTAAAAACATGCAGCATGATTATCTCACTTCAAACTGAAGAAATAATTCATATTTTTAATATTTCATAAGCAGCAGTTTGGTAAAGAGTTGTAAACAACCCCAGTAACAGTAAGAAGTAACCAACGTAGACTTTTATTCAGACGTGTTGTTAATTCTGTGAAAACTTGACTTTCAACACAGACCTAGATGAAAACATTACAAGTTTTAAAATATACATTATTATTATACAAACATCGATGTGTCTGTGAGGTGTGAAGGACAAACTGTTTACTGAGAGCGTTAAAGAACCAGTGGAACCTTTAAAGTGCATCAATAACAAACTGAATTTACAAGTTCATTCGTGGTTTATTGAAATCAAATGAAAACCAGAGGAAAACATCCCAGTGAGAGTTGAACTGTGGTCGACAGGAACATGAAGTAAAAGGACTGAAGTATGTAAAGTGTGAGGTTTTCTCTTTGAACTGGAGTATCTCTCCTCTTTGTCGTTCTCTGTCCTCGACTTATCGTCTGTTTCCTCGGCCTCTGGGTTCTGTTCCTGTTTCTGTTCCTGCTTCTGGATTCTGTGGTTAGCAGCAGGTTCTCAAACACCCTCAGTGATGAAGACCCAGCTCAGGCTTCTCCAAACCTCAAACTTCCAGGTTTGCAACTCTTCAGCTCCTTGTTGGCGACTGAATGAACTGATGATCACTTAACCAAGAAATTAAAAAGGTAGAAGAACCGATGTCTGAGATGCACGACTCGTTTTACACTCATGGACCTGATTCATCTTCATCGTGCTTCATCAGTTGTTCCCGACCGGCCGTCACCTGGTCGGGCGTCGGGCGTCTTCAGGCTCGCACAGTCGAAGCATGTTCACGGATCAATACCTCAAACTTTCGGTGTTTCCCTTCACCTTCTTTGTTCTACGTGTTACTCACTCCCGCCTTCTTGTGTTTTCTCCTCCCCCTCTTTTAGCGGAGGCTCAAGAGTCTGAGATCTCTCTCCTCCCTGAGATGAAGCCGCCTCTGAATCTTAGACAGTTTCCATCGTTTCTCTTGGTTTCCTCTGAGTTGTGGGTCTGGTCGTCGCAGTGTGAGCCGTCCGGTCGTGGAACAAGAATCCTGCTCTTTGGTTTACATCAGACGATTTACACGTTTCCACTGTTTCCTTCAGTGTGTGTGTGTGTGTGTGTGTGTGTGTGTGTGTGTGTGTGTGTGTGCGTGTGTGTGTGTGTGTGTGTGTGTGTGTGTGCGTGTGTGTGTGTGTGTGTGAGCACGTATCTCGACAGGCGACTCGTGTGTGTTCGAGCTCAGAGACGTCGACTCTTTGTGCTTCATGAATGTAAATCAGCATCTTTACACTCACACACTTTTCCACTGAAAGTTGAATTTGCAGACAAAGGCAGCGCCCGTGTTTACATGCACACATGTGTATGCATGTATGCTAATGTATGCATATATGTGAGAGTACAGTGAGCTGTAGGAGTGTGTGCCGGCCTCGTGGACCTGCTCGTCTGAGGTGCTCCCCGGGGAGCGAGCAGGCAGGGCTGATGGGAGATTGGTCGGCAGCAGACGGAGGATTGAGGTTTCACTGGGGTTTTTACGGAGGCTTAGCTGCTAATGTCAGCAGCGTGGAGGGTCTCTCCTGCTGCTGTTTAACATTCAACTCACACGAAGAAGAAGCATCAGGCGCTCTCTGACTGCCGTGTTCCAGGGAGCTGGTTTCTAGGGTGAATAGTTTTCATGTGGAATGATTTCAACTGAAGACATCAAAACCAAACCATGAATAGAGAGATTATATATATAGTATTATTATTATATTATATATTATTATATTATTATAATTACACCCTGTGGTTGCAAACCTTCACCACATTTTAATTTGAAATAGCATCAGCTCCGTCACAGATACGTCTGGTGTCCACACGACTGCAGAGTTTTAGAGACGCTGACAGGGAGAAGTCTGTAAACGCTGCTGGACCCGTTTCAGTCTGAACGAGCAGAAACTGAGACGTTTGGAAACGATGACGTAGACGCTCACAGCCTCTCGCTGATCGGGTCAACGCAGCCTCCTCTGACTCCTCAGGCCTCTGTCACATATCGCCAGTCTGGAAGAAAAGATGTGACATTACAAAAATCATGCTCGTGAAAACTGACGACGTTTGGTGTTAAATGTCACAGAAGAAACAAGATTAAAAAGAGGAAGGGAAGTCTGAGAAGAGTGGATGAGAAACAAAGAAGAGTGCAGAACAAAGAGGAAGGAGAGCTGCAGCACAGAGATGAAGAAACCACAGTGAGGGACAATCAGGAGGAAGAGGAGGAGGAGAATCATATGAGCAGGAGCAGAGAGATGAAGAAACCAGAGTCAGGGACGTTTAGGAGGAAGAGGAGGAGGAGGAGGAGAATCATATGAGCAGGAGCAGAGAGATGAAGAAACCAGAGTTAGGGACGTTTAGGAGGAAGAGGAGGAGAAGGAAGATGAGCAGCAGAGAGATGAAGAAACCAGAGTGAGTGACAATCAGGAGGAAGAGGAGGAGGAGGAAGAGAATCATATTAGCAGGAGCAGAGTGAGGGACAATAAGGAGGAAGAGGAGGAGGAAGAAGATGAGCAGCGGTGGAGAGGAAGATTGTCATTTCAAGCCTCCACATTGATAACAGGATGCAGCCGTCACACTCCGGCAGGTCACCTCCTCTCTCCCTCTCTCTCTCTCTCTCTCCCTCTCTGTCTCTCTCTCTCTCTCTCTCTCTCTCTCTCTCTCTCTCTCTCTCTCTCTCTCTCTCTCTCTCTACCTGTCCATCACTTCCAGACCCTCGGGTCATTTTAACGTGGAGACGAGAGCAGGACAAAGAAACGACACAAACAACGAACCCTCGTTCTGCAAATCACGACACCAGCAGAGCAGATGGTCGTCGCTGAGGGACTCACTGGTTTGGACTCCGTAGCCTCGTGGGGACAGGGACGGGGACGGAGGGGACGGGGGGGACGGGGGGGTGGTCGAGATACAGGAACAAACTGATGCAGGGAAACGAGAGGGGGGGGGGGGGTGTGACGCTCCAACAATCTTTATTTCCTCCATAAATGTACAAATATTTCACAGCAAGAAGTAATTCTAATTCCAACCTGACTGGTAACTTTCACCAAGTAGGAAAATAACATCGGTGCAGATGAGTTATTGAGTCATTTAAATAAATTATTGTTTTTATTTCAAACATGTTAAAAACAAAATGTAGAAAATAAACCAAAACATGAATCAAATCCCAGTGAAACAAAGTAAATATGGAATCTTTGGTCTATATTTTGCCCAGAAAACCATAAATGTTCCAACAAAGCATATTTTTCTTTTATTATTATTTTAAATCACTGAATTTGTATTATCTTTGAACTTTTTGTATGTTCACACAGGTCCTGAAAAAAAACACCTTCATCTTTATGACATCAGATCAGACTTTATTAATCCTGAAGGGAATTCTTGTGCCAGCTTGATCCAAAGATTCAGTATCAACATCAACAATATATAAAAAAGTACAATAAATTAAACAATAGAGTATTAAGTCTAAAACTATATGAAGTGAAAATACAAAGTGTATATATGTAGTTAATAATAGAGTCATGAACAGTCGTGTGTTAGAGCTACAGGGAGGATGTCATCAAGCTTAGACTAAATAAAGTTAAACTGATTTACAGTAAGTTAAGATAAGTTTTAATGAACCTGAATTCATCATTATTAAGTTTATTAAAGCTGATTTTCGTTTGATTCCTTCAGTGATTTCTTGAAACTCAGAAACTTGCAGTAAGTCAGTGACGCTGCAGCTCTGAGGCCTCAGCTCTGTCCAGGCAGGTCAGCTGCCCCCTGGTGCAACTGTCAGTTACTGCAGCTGAGGCTGAGGATCGAACTTCCTCCTGATCTCCTGTGAACATCAAATATGAACGAGTTCCGTCCTTCAAGCTCGGTGTTCAAGTGTTTGACCCAAATGTGATGTTTTATACATCAAGAGAGCAAATCTTCATATATGACTCATAGGCTTCAGTGTACGGTCAGGTCTCAATCTGTAACTGTTATCTGTGTGTGTGTGTGTGTGTGTGTGTGTGTGTGTGTGTGTGTGTGTGTGTGTGTGTGTGTGTCTGTGTGTGTGGTGCAGTACAGGGCTCTGTGCTGTTGCAGTATAGAGCAATGGAGCATGTTTTAATGAAAGAACAGGGTGGTGGTGGGGTGGAGGGTGATACACACACATACACACACACGTATACACACACACGTATACACACACGCACACACACACACACACACACGCACACACACACACACATACACACACACGTATACACACACGTATACACACACACACACACACACACACACACTCACTTTGTAGTGGTGTGCATCTCTCGTCTCTTTGTCTCCCTCACTTCATTTGTGTATTTGCAGTAAATTGTTTATTGTGTGTTTATGGTTGTGTGTCTGTCGGTCAGACTCACACACTGACTCTGCAGTATCTGTGTGTGTGTGTGTGTGTGTGTGTGTGTGTGTGTGTGTGTGTGTGTGTGTGTGTGTGTGTGTGTGTGTGTGTGTGTGTGTGTGTGTAGGAGCTGGTA
>NC_047154.1:26981469-26983969 GCF_009819705.1 Hippoglossus hippoglossus
TCAGATAAAACAGTGAATGTGTGTTGGGCTGAGAATCGGAGCATCTTCTCTATGACACCGTTTGCTGCTGTGTCATCAAGTTATGACTGAGTAGTGCGATGATGAAGTCCCACGTTCTGTGGATGTAAGACGTTGTAACAGTGTGTAACTGTTGAGATGAGGTGAAGGAACAACGTTGGTTGTGTTGGATCCGGTGTCTCCATCAAATCTACAGAAATGTCCGAGCAGCAGCGTTTCCAGGGACCTTAAGGGCCCCGGGCCAAAAGGCAGCTGGGGGCCCCGCATTGGAAACCCCAACCACGGGGGCGTTGCAAACTCCTGTCCATATCTGCTCATCAATATTCAGGAGGTTGTGGCTCCTGGGGGCCGGCTCTCAGCTCAGGGCCCCGGGCAACAGCCGGCTCCGTGCATATCTTCATTATACCTTCCTCCTGTAACTCGTTTCTGTCTCTCGTGCATTAAACCATCAGGTTGTTATTCTGTCTCTATAGTAACCGTCCGTCATGTTTCACTGGACATTACGCAGATCTCAGACCAGTTTCATAGTTTCCGTCTGAAAAGTGCAACCTGCTGCAGTTTGACTGTGTTTCTAATGAAAGAGGAGTCAGACTGAATGTTCACGTGATGCAACTTAAAGTTCAGAAACATCATAGAACTGTGCAGTGAGTCCTCAGGTCCATGAGTCTGAACACTGATGAACTGCAGAAGCAACAAGTGTGTGGTCGTCACACGTCACAGCCTCAGATTCTCTGCTCCTCCGGTTGAATCCAACACAAACCGCTGCTGAGACCGAGCGTCCTGGGATCAGCCTGCCGAGGCCGAGAGGAGCCAGAGGAGCTCACACACTAAAAAGTTGGCCGAGTTTGAATCGCTGAAGTTCAGGTTTGGCACCACCAGGGAGTGCTCTGGCTCCGTACTTTATTTTTGGGAGGAAGGAGGGGGAGTCACAAAATCTGAGCCAGGACCGGAGTCTGAGGCGAAGCGAGAGGAGACGGGACGGTGGAACAACGCGTTCAACTCCAGCTCCAGTCTGATGTCACAGACTGGAGCTGATTCACTGCACATACTTCTCCTGTTTCCTTTAATATGCACATGGGAGTTCAACCTGTTGGACTGGACTTTGGTCCTGATCTGCAGAATCATGCAAACTGACTGAATCCTCTGTGGAGTCATGAGAGAAGTTTTCAGACATGAGCTCTGAAGCAGCAGCAGGAGATCGTCCAGGTCCGACTCAGGCAGGACGTGACGTTTAAATCCTGCTGTGGAAAGATCAGTGTGCGAGGATATTTGTATACTTATTGGGTTTTTGTTGCAGTTGTTCACTTTGAGTTTGAGTTTTCAGGACACGATCCTGCTTTATTTTCACCTGGAGTCTTTTGGCAGGAGAAGCTCCAGAGAATGTCCTGATTTCAGCTCCGATATAACAGATCTGATGTCAGTGGATGATATTCACGGTCCTGCAGCGTTTCTGAAAACAGATTTCTCTGTTGGAATCAAAGAAAGTTGTAAACACAAGTTAGAATTTAGTTTTGTGTGATACCTCAAGCTCTGAATCAGCCCATTGGCAGCTCACAGATCAGTGAACTGCACAAAGCAGCGACGTGTCAGGATCGAAGACTCTTCTCTTTTCTATTGTTCAATAATTCTCTAATTTCTACTTTTCTTACCATGATTAGAGATTATCTTTAAGGACCAAGGATTTAAGAGGCATAAATCAAAACAGCAAATATAGATTTTTTTAGTTTTCTCAAGTCTTTGGTTCTCAAAGAAACAAAAAGAAATAAAACCATGTTGTCAGTGTTCATTCGGGAGGAGCTGGACGACTTTTTGGCTTCAAAATAAAACACACAGCGATGATTCAAACGATGAAAATCTGATCCATCACTTTAATGTTTCATCCAGGAAATTCTTTTCTTTTCAACAAACAGGATGTCGAGACACAGAAGTGGATATTTGTCCTCAGTGTGAAACTCCCAGCAGATAAACTCTACATCTCTGTGAGAACAGATTTGGTGGCTCCAGCAAACACACTCATATATATATACATATACATATATACACCTGTCGTCCTTGGGCAGTGTGGGGGGGGGGGGGGGGTCAGCGTGAGGCCGAAGACATGCACATACTCACAGCAATTAACTGACAGGAGCTGACATGTGGGCACTCAGAGGAATTCACCATGCAGGCCTGACACGCACCCCCACATATAGGTTGAGACAGGAAGGGGCTGCACGAGAGGAACCCGGCGCACGTTCTGCTGGAAGATGCAGAGAAATGCAGCTGCTGACATCCCATAGTCCCGCAGAGAGCTGTAACACACATGGACAGATCCTATGGAATATACATGAAGAGCAGGAGCTGGTGCACAGATCTGTGCTGACAAGTGGCTGCGAGGTCACATGAACACACACAAAGGGGGAGTTTGGCGGGAACGGCGGCGGTGGAGGGGAGGGGAGGGGAGGGGAGGGGCGGAGCGAGGACAGTGTGATGTTTGAGGAGA
>NC_047154.1:26988969-26991469 GCF_009819705.1 Hippoglossus hippoglossus
CAAATTAAAAGCCAACCCCCCCCCCCCCCCCTTCTTCTCCTCCTTCTCTTTTTCTTCCACCTCCATCCCTCCGTTCTCTCCGTCCATCCTTCCTCTCGTCTGTCGGTCGCCCGGCGCAGCTATTGGTCGGAGGTGATGTCACCATCTTGCTCTGGCGCCCGTCAATAACCTATTAGAAGCGTTTTTACACTCGGCTGGGGAGCGAGAACGTGGCGCCGCAGAATCTCTCTCTCTCTCTCGTGTGTGAGCAGGAAGCAGGAGAAAGACGGAGATTTAATAATAGTGATGAGTGGTCCTTTGTCACCAGGAGCAGGAGGTTTCATGTCATGTCAAGGAGATGAGAAGAAAAGCTCAGCAGCTCCCTCCTTCGTCTCTGAGCCGTCTCATTTCACCGGGGAGAGAAAAGACGAAGTGGAGACGTGTCTTTGCATCTCTCGTCTCTCGGTGGAGCTGACACAACTCTGTCTCCTGAAATTACATCCTCGGCTGAAGGTTTCATTTTCACAGGGGGGGGGGGGGCATTGTGGGTGTCGCCGGGCCAACTTTCAATCATCAAACCGAAGTTTGAATTGTGTCCCAGGTCCGACACAGACATTTGTCTTTTCTGACCCTGAACTTCAATCTTCATCTTCCCCAAACCTGCCAAGTGCACATATCGGACTTTTATTCATTTTACTACAAACTCTCCTCCTCTCCTCTCCTCCTCTCCTCCTCTCCTCTCCTCTCCTCTCCTCTCCTCTCCTCCTCTCCTCCTCTCCTCTCCTCTCCTCTCCTCTCCTCCCCTCCTCCCCTCCTCCCTTCCTCCCGTCCTCCCCTCCTCCCCTCCTCTCGTCTCGTCTCGTCTCCTCTCCTCTCCTCCTCTCCTCCTCTCCTCTCCTCTCCTCCTCTCCTCCTCTCCTCCTCTCCTCTCCTCTCCTCTCCTCCTCGCCTCCCCATCTCCCCTCCTCCCCTCCTCCCTTCCTCCCGTCCTCCCCTCCTCCCCTCCTCTCGTCTCGTCTCGTCTCCTCTCCTCTCCTCCTCTCCTCCCCATCTCCCCTCCTCCCCTCCTCCCTTCCTCCCGTCCTCCCCTCCTCTCCTCCTCTCTCTCCTCCTCCTCTCCTCCTCTCCCCTCCCCTCCCCTCCTCCTCCTCTCTCCATCCCTGTATGTTCCCTTCCTCCCAGTGATTGTCATGTCCACCATATGTTTCCCAGTAACATGAACGATACCTGTGGCTTCACCTTCTGTTTGCTTATCTCCTTTTCTCGGTTTCTTCTCCTTGACATTTTATTACGTCATATCTTCTTCCCTCAGATGGTTTTACTCCAGCGAGGCTTTTACAGGAGGAACTTCCTGTTAGAACTTCCTCAGACGTGTTTGCTGGATTGATGCTGCAAATCACAAGTGATTGGAGTTGAATCAAAACTGAGTTTCTGTCCCTGCTGTGGAAAAACATCCTGAATTACATCTTCTGTTCGTTGGGATTTTCTCGAATTCATAACTTCAGATTGTAGATTATTTAAATCGACATCAGAGTTGAAACCAAATGAAGAAGAGTAACAAAGTTCACATGAACACGGATCATGGATTATTCAACAGAAACTGAATATGATATCACGTCGCAGCTGTATTTTAGTTTTCTTGTTTCTGGAGCTAGTGGAACATCTCGACTCGGCAGAACCTGAGTTTTTACCCTCGGTCTAAACTCTGTTCCTCAGCGTCGCCGCGGAGATGATCAGGCTCAGATCAGCTGGAGCGTGAGACCAACAACAACCAGGTCTGAGTGAGAGCTGACGAGCTGGTTTCTCCTCTCAAGCTGATTCTCTCTCTACTCGTATTAACGTCTGGCCTGTGGGTGAACTTCCTTTCTCTCTCAGTCTGGTTCGGCTTCTCGCTCGTCTTTGTTCCGTCGGGGTGAGAGTCTCTATCTTTCCCTCCGTGTTGTGATGTCTGTGTGAGCGTGTGAGGCGAATGCCAAGGACGGCCTCGGAGACGGGAGGTGAGCAGGTTCACCAACACAGATATGTGCACACTAACACGAGCCGCACACTTTCACACACTCACCAGCCGTTGTGCAATATTTGAGTGTTTTCACTTCAGAAGCCGAATGAGTTCAGAGGGTTCAGATTGAGATGATCGCCCCGAGGACCCTTCAGCCTCGCTCACTTCATTCTGTGGTCGGCCAGAGGAATAAAGCCTTTCTTCTCTTTCTCACCTTTTTCTTTCCGGTTCATTTTTCATTATTAAATCATCAGGAGCTTCTGGTTTTATTCTCAGTTGCAGCTCTGAGCAGAACAATGGACAATGTTGGCCTCGTCCTCTGACCCTGGAAATGAGCCTTAATCACGCGGAAATAGCAAATATTCATTTATTTTTCATATTTTTAATAGAATTTAATCTCTATATAATAACAGATGGGACATGAACCAAACAAAGAAATCTAAGAAATTGGCAAATACATGTTTCTTCTTTCTACTTTAGTTCTTATCACACGAATGTTTGTTTGGTTTTCATTAGTTTAGC
>NC_047154.1:26996469-27061469 GCF_009819705.1 Hippoglossus hippoglossus
CTAAATGCATGTTGGGGCTGCAGACTGTGAGCCCGTCTGCACAGAGGCTGCAGCTCTGCAGACGGGCTGTGGGGAGCTGTGGAGACACGGCGTCGCCGCAGGGTTTCTGGTTTGAGAGCAACCAGAAACGTGACGGGACAGATGAACGTTCACAGTGATACAAAAGGTACGAAACGTATTTAGTTTAATAGTGAAGTAGATAAGATATGATAAAAACTTTATTGATCACACACTGGTTTATTCCCATTAACCATGCTTCTTGAATTAGACCTCGTTTGGAGTGATGTGACATGTGGTTAACGCTGAACCTCCGATCGTAGCTGATTCTCACAGTGTTAAACGTTTCCATGGTAACAAAGAGCTCCACCAATCACAGCCATTGCTATTACACCGAGGATTGTACTTGACATTGCTAGTAAGTCTACACTGGATGGTTAAAATATTGTGGCTGATAATTAATATCAGTATAATTAAGATTTTTACTTCTGGAAACAAACTGTTGATCTCAAACTTTCACCTCATCCTTACTCAGACTGGTTTCTCTGAAGGCCCCCCCCTCCCCCCCCCCCCCCCCCCCCCCCCCCCCCCCCGGGGCACCTGGAGGTCAGGGGTCACTCCCAAATGACACAAGGGCAGAATCCGAAGCGTGGATTAATGTGATCATGGCCCAGACAGAACGTGTTTTAATCCAGCTCCGGTTCATCTGCTGGTTTGTGTTTGTATCAGACACCAATTTTCTTGGTGTCTGATACAAACAAACGGCTGATTTTGTTCTGCACAAAAAAAACTATTAATATTAAACGATTTTCATCGTGGATTAAAAATAGTCACACTCAACATAATGTGAATGCCTCTATGGTAAATTCTTGTAAAATCGTATTACTTATTTGTGTCCACATTCACAGCACTAAATAATGGACCCAGTCACTTCAAACACATCATGTGCGCTGCTCCAGAACAATTGTGCCCTGTTGCTGTTAGCGTGGGAACGATCGACAGTCGTGTCTCAGCAAAATGTGTCTTGAACAAGCAGTTTGTGTCAGTGCTGCCGCTCGGCCCCTCCGCTCTGCAGCTGCAGCGAACTCATGACCGGCCAACACGTCGTCTGGACTCACACATGCAGCAGCTTCTGCACAGCGACTGTCAGTGTTACACAGTCGATACACAGAGGCGTCTGTGTTACTGTGAAACTAACTTGAGCAAGAGGAAAGGTTTTCCTTTCAGTTTTTGTATCAACCTAAGATGTAACACAGTGTAATATGAAGAACTGCTCATTGCACCATATAAATAATAAGTTCACCAGACGGTTTCTTAGAGCTGTGGATGTTTTTCACCTGAACTTCATCAGTTTGACTGGTTGAGTTCAAAGTTTCACTTCAAAGACATGTTACCTCAGAATAACTGAGGTGCAAACTTATTTCTTCAATTTATGTTTCCAAGCTCAGGAATAAATAGAGTAAATGCTGCATAAATACGAACAGATAACTTCATTGTTTTATTTTTACTTTTCTAAGACGTTGACACTCATGTGACGTCTGTGGTGAACGATGCTTTCGGCCTGTTTACGATGAAATACAACAAGAAGACAGGAATTCAAGGTTAACACATCTCGCTGCGAATGCATTTTAAAAATCAAAAGTCATCTAATGAGTAAATCTGCTTGGTTATCGTCTCAGAATATTTCCTGACAGCTGGATGTTTTTTAGACGGATTTTAAAGAGTCACCGAACAACTGAGAGTGAAAGAAAGACGCTTGTTTGGGTGTAAATTTCCTTGCGGGGAAATAAAATGACTCAGGTGCAGCAGGCGTCACAACGAGCTGGTGCTTCACACTTGTTTGTGCCAGAATCTGATCCAACACCTTCACCAGCGTCGTTATCACCTGCACAAATCCCAACCTGATAAAATACACCTCCCTCAAATTAACAAACTACAATCTGCTCCTCGGGAAACAAATTGTTTTATGCACCACGTCCCACTGAAATAGCAAATTTGCTCTGTCTGGGTGTCGGGGGGGGGGGGGGGGATGGACTCCCCAGACGAATCACTGCACAGGAACACGGGCCTCAGCGCGCTGGTGTGAAGAGGTCATCCATTGATATTAATGGCCTGGTGGTTTACTGGCCTGTGGTGATTGGTTGGATTTATTCAGGCATTAGTTAGAGGCACAAATCAATGGGATCTAACAGCCATTTTGAGTCCAGGGGGTCCGGTGCATATGGTGCCGGGGGAGGTGGAGGTGGAGGTGGAAGAAAGTATGAGGATGATGAAGGGTGGAGGGGGAGTTCACACAGTTTTTACTCATGTAGAAGTACAGATACTCGTGTAAGGTATTTTTTTACTCTAGAAAAGAAAAGGGAGAGAAACAGACGAAGGACGGAAAAGGAGTGGAAGATGAAAGACAAACAGGAGAAAGGTCGAGGAGGAAGAGGGGAAGCAGGAGGACGAAGAAGGGGGAAGACGAGAGGAGGAGGAGCAGAAGAGGAAGGTGGAGGTGAAAGATGGAGGACATCAGGAATGTCCAGGTTTGTCTTCTGCTGATCTGCTGCAGCGCTCCCGTACAGACAGGGAGGCTGTTCTCTGCTGTTTCGTCTACGGGAGGATAAACGTGTGTTTTCTTTGACGGTCGAGCATCTCAGCATCTTCTCTATCTGCGGCTGCTGAAGCGTTTCCCCTGTTCCCAGAAGAGTCCAGAGACTCTGAGTCCAGAGACTCTGAGTCCAGAGACTCTGATCAGATCCCGACCGATCAAATCCCACTCTTATTTTTCCTGAAGAGAGATTTTGGCCGAACCCGTAACCCAAGCAACAGAATACCAGAAGTAGTGCCAACGGATTTAATGATCTATCTGAGTGCAAGCGCAGGGTTTCAAGTGAGAACGATAATAAATCTGTAAGTCCTGCTCCTTTTCCTCCAGTTTGAACAGTTCAGCTTTAAGTCCTGGGTGTTTACTTGAAGATGAACTAAACTAAAGCCTCAGGGCTCATTGTAGAGATACATCCACAACTCTATCATTTCATTTCATCGACTCTGCTACAGACACGTCCACACTTCTTCATTTGAGACCTGCTGAAACTGAGAAGTTACAAAACGCTGCTGCTCCAGGTTGAGTTTGAAAACTCACTCACTGTAACTTCTGTATTTTACAACAATACAACTGTTCACATGTGGATGAGTCCAGATGTTATTACAGCAATCGGAGACGGTTCCTGTGTCCAGGTTGTCTTCCTGTTTACACCCAGACAGTGCACATGAGAGGTCACGTGGATTTTAGCCTTGTTAGCGCGGACAGGGATTAAACCTGATACGAAGCTTGTGTGGACAGAGATTGTTTTAAAGTCTGAACGTAGCCTCAGAATATTTCTTGACCTGCCGTCCTGCAGAAAACCTGAGGGACAAACCCTGGAGTTAGTTGTAGTTGTTTGAAAGTGCATACAAAGGTTACTCACATTCACTTTGCTCAAGTTTCTGAGTGAAACTTGTGACTCTGCTCTTTCACTCCCCGACATGAGAGTCACTTTTCACAGACTCTCTGCCTCCGGGCCCCTGAGCCCGTGTCCTCAGAAAACCCAGCGTGGTAGCCCAGCCGCTCAGAGAGGCCGGGATGAAAAACAAATATCACACGTTTAATCTCCTGCTGTCTCTGTCTGTCTCCGCCCTCTTGTCCCCTCAGACCCGCTCTCAGTGGATCTGGACCAGTACGATGTGGTTTCTCTGAGCGAGGCTCTCCGAGGTTTCCTGCAGGACCTGAGCGGCCCCGTCATCCCAGCCACAGTCTACAGCGAGCTGGTCTACACCGCTCAAGGTACAGTGCGGTTCACTGCGACACACACACACTCACTGAGGTTAGCTCAGGCTAACGTAGCATTCAAAGCGCAGTTCACACAACAAAATAAAGAACCTCTGGTGGTGGATCATATCGAGATTTATGGTCTCAGATATTCTCCTCAGATTTACTCACCGCACATAACAACAAAAATAATAATAGACAATGGATGGATGGATATCAGAAAACCTTTATTCTGAAAGTTATTCATTAAATCCAAAAGAATGTGCACGGTTCAAACTTTTTGTATTCGATCGAAACAAAAGAGATTTTAGAAGATTATCCATCTCTACCTTTTATCCTTTGAGAACGTGGGCGGAGATGGAGCCAATCCCAGCTGTCATTGGACAAGAGGCTGGGTGAACACTGGACTGGTTCCCAGTGTGTCACAGGACACACGGAGACAAAACCATTCACACACTCACAGCTATGGTCAATTTAAAAAGGCTTGAGTTCGTTCCTTGAATTAAAAGTCAGCTCATTCCTGATTATCTCAGTGTTTCTGAGAGGGACAAGTAAAAAAAACACCTAATTAAAATGTATTGACGTGTTTTACTTGCAATGGAAAGTCGATAAGAACAAGACACAAGTGAAACAGTTTGGGAAGTAAAACACAACGATGACCCACATATAAGTCAAAGGGTTTTTAACCTGCAGCTAGAAGCAGCATTTCCATGGTCTGAGTTTCAGCCTCCAGCTGCTTCCTCAGTCATGCGCTCTCTTTAGCCTCCGTTCTCACGCAGGGTTAAACTCTGGAGCTAAATCTGAGCTTAGGCTTTCACGGCTCTGCCACTCGATCTGAGCGCCGACACCCGTCACACCTGACAAGTTTCTGCCATTTCCCCAAATACCCTCAAACCAGGCTAATGTCCCGGCAGCTTCAGGATCCAGTGGAAGTCTCGTTTTCCGTGCACTTGACCTGCAGGTTCCCCCTCTCACCTGCGGCGCACCTCGCCCAGCAGGCCCTCCCCTCCCCGGCTTTTAAGGGACTCTTACACTCTCATCCATGTTTCATGAACCCTCCCCTGGCATTCGCAGTTTGGGGCTTTGCGTGCTGGTGTGTGGAAATAAGAGAGAGTCAAAAACCGGCACACACATGGATGGTTGAACAGACCAATGGCGTTGTGAGTTTGCAGGAAGTTCACCCTGACTTCCCCGCAACCTCCTCCCAAAAATATTACTGGGCTAAGCTGCTCGACATGATCTCCAGCTGAAAACCCCCTCAATTATGTAAGTGCTCTTCTCTCTCGTTAAGTGGCAACCCTTTTTTTTGTTTTACTTATTCATGGCAACATTTTAAGTCCGGATAAACCACTTTAAAAGGATGCATCAAGTATTTTGCAGAGGTCGTCTGAGGTTAAGCCCGATGAAATTGAACTTCTGATTTGGGAAGGGGGTCACCCGAAGAGCAAAGAGTGATTTCTTCTGTGAAAGGATGTAATCAGAAGGGCTCTCGAGGCCTGAAGCATTTCATTTGTACGCTGAGGATAAGTCACGTAATAATATTGAGGGATCCCCGAGTCTCTGCTGTGTTCAGGTGTTTGCTTCACTCCATCATCTGCTCTACATGAACCAGAGCTTCTGATGGATTCCTCAGTAAAGATGTTTCTGTAAATCTCTCACTCTAGTATTTCCTGCTTGTGCTCATTTCCTTCGCTCCAGTTTCAGCTCTTCTCCTCACGCTCACGCTTCTGCTCTGCTCATGTGACACGTTTAAACTTTTTGTACAAGTCCGTCAAAGTTCTCCAACCAACAGAGAACCGGATGTAATGCCAACGGATTTAATTATCTATCTGAGTGCAAGCGCAGGGTTTTGAGTGAGAACGATAATAAATCTGAATGAAAAGTCCTTACTCTTGTTGAGCGTTAAGATCAGAGGATGTCGCTCCTTCTTAACATCTATGAGACAACTTGTGATTGGTGAAAATGGGCTTTACGTATTTCTGTTTAAGTTTTAATGTTATTATTCATTATTCATCCTGTTAATTTTGGCTCTTTTCTGTTTCGGGACCAGGTTTATTTTTACTCTCTGACGTCGTCACAGTGAAAAACAAACTGTGGTCGTCTCTAAAATTACTGTTCACTTCTTATCTGGTTTTCATGGTCGTGTGCTCCAAGATTATTTTTAGTTTGACTTGTATGAAGCAAATTCATCAAACAGAAACTTCTTGTTTGTTGAGTTTTAATCTGGACTCGTGAATCTGTGTGTGCTCCAGTCTGGGGGGGGGGGGGGGGTGGTGATTAAAACCACATGGACGGACTCAGTAAAATGTTCTTCATATAAAGACAGCCACTGTCTGTCCGGTCTTAGTCTGATCCCGGAGATTTGCTGATGCTGTAATAGTTCCAATCCCCTCTGCTCCCCCCCCCCCCCTCCTCTGGTCGTCCTGCTCTCCGGGAGTCCAGTCATCTGCTCGTCTGTGTGATCCGAGCTCCGGTCGCTGGCTCATCGTGGGGAAATCCCCGTGCACCGTTACAAGTAGAGATAACATGTTTCAGATTTGTGAAGGGATTTCCAAAAGCCCTCTGTGCCCCACAGACCTGCCAGTGGCACCAGCGCCATGCACACACTGGTTCTTACTAGAATCCACTTTGGGGATGTGTGTGAAAAGGTAGTTTGGCCCGGATGAGGTTCAACACTTTAAAAACATGTTCAGTAACAGCATAACCTTGGTTCTCTGAGTGAAACCTTATTCTGTGTTCGACAACAAACACGACGTCAATGCACAGAGGAGACTAGACGCACATCTTGAGGCTCTCACCCACGAGGTGATAAATACGAACTCGAGCAAAAACTTCCCATGACGTGATGTCAGGAAAGTCAATCAGCGTGAGAGTGAATCTCAGCTGACTCCAGCCCTGAACTGACCCGAGCCGGGAGGTCATCAAACCAGCCGCTGATCAGCCTCAGGTAACACGAAACAAAGCTGAAGACGGTGAAGGTCTCCGAGCCTCAGGGCGATCATGTGGACGCACATATGACGCCGCTGGCTTCTCCGGCGTCTCCAGGACATGAACATCGTAGTAACTGAGGTCACTTCAGTCACTCTCTTTACTGGAGGAGAGAATATTCAGGGACGTGTTAACTCAAACGATCAACGTGAGTAAACACGTCCGGATCCTGTGACATCGTATTACAGGAGTAATACAACGTGAAAATTCACTTTGTATTTGGTGTGAAGGCATCATTAGAGAACTCAGAGGCGTCAGATCTATCAATTCATTCAACGCCAGCAGCTGTACTATAAAGAAAAAACAAAATGGAAACAAAAATATATAAAAAAACGAATATACTTTGAAGATGTGGAATCAGATCGGTACATAGTTTAACGAGTATCTGAAGCATTTCTGATTTGAACATCTTTATTTATGTGCATCATTTATGTCCCATCACTTTCTATTTCAGAGCAGTGTTCGTTCTTTTGTTGATTTTCTGCGAACAGAAGAATTAAATTAGTTTTCATCACATGTCTGTTTTCCTGCTGTAACCCTCTCGTCTGCCGCTGCAGCGTCTCCACCACAATCTGCCTTTTGTTCTCAGCGTGATGTTGTGTTGATGCTGTTTCAGATTCCAGGTCAGTCAGAAGCTTCAAACTTCTCAGGTTCAGTGTTTGAGGTGTTTTATTTAAAAGTCACAGAGCAGGTTTATTCTCACCACCCGTCTGCTCCTTCATCCTCCGTCTGTCTTTAGCCTCCGAGTCACTTATCTTCATAATTTAATCTGAGGCCGTCACTTCCAACCTTCTGCCCTCTCTCATTAGTTAACCTTTAATGGTCAAACCGAGGTCATCGTCTGAGGGGACAAAGGCCAGCTGGACCACTCTTAACTGACCAGTGTCCATCTGGACCTGAGGACGAGGGGACGACACAGACAGACAGACGTTCTCATTTAACAAGTAACGGACAAAAGTATGTGGACGATGCCGAGAACATTCAAATCGATCTAAAGTAAAAACCTTAATCGTCGTAACCTTCATTTTTGCAGCAGAAAGTCAACTCATCACATTTACATTCATAATATAACAAAATGAACATAACATGTGAAATTAACTTTACATGTCTGTTCTACAAAATTGTCCCATTGATAAACTTTAACCCATTTCCCCACTAACCCACACACACACACACACACACACACACACACACACACACACACACACACACACACACACACACACACACACACACACACACACACACACACTCACACACACTCTGTCCAGTTGTCCAGTCTCCTGTGGGACCAGATGTACAGACCAAGTACCAAGTTCCCTCTCCAGCCTTGACCTGTACTGACCAGCAGGGTCAACCCCAATCCATAATAACAGAGTGTGTGTGTGTGTGTGTGTGTGTGTGTGTGTGTGTGTGTGTGTGTGTGTGTGTGTGTGTGTGTGTGTGTATGTGTCAGGTAGTGGTCAGACAAAAAGAGGTGACTTCCATGACCCCCATCAGGCTGCAGCAGATTGTCACACATCCATCACCGCCCACACACACACACACACACACACACACACACACACACACACACACACACACACACACACACACACACACACACACACCTCAACTGTCCCTGAACTTCCTCCGTCTCACACGCTCCTGAGCTCCTGAACAGAAGCTCATATATCAAGCATCACCTTTTTTTACATTTTAAATAGTTTTTCTCGTGTAAAATATTATAATCCTGATAATATTCCTTATATTAAACATTGTTTTGATTCTATTTATGTTTGAACACATAAAAGACTCAAATATCACTCTCAAACTTTTCAAAGCTGAAACTCCCCGTTAGCTCAAAGTGACTGAAAACTAAAAGAAGGAAAACCTGATTTATAAAGTATGGTTGAATCTATTGATGTGTTTAAATTGGTTTTAGACGTTTAAACGCTTCCTGTACGTGTAGAGCAACACACACTACAACACACACCTACACAAAGCACAACAAATACACAAATTAAACAAAACCACTTGACTCCGCCCACTGAAACCTTTTGACCTGTCCTATCTGTCCGTCTGACCTTTGACCTCCGGACACCAGCCCCCAACATGGAGACTCACAGGAGAGATGATGAAATACATGGTGGAGACCAGTTGTGTCCGCTCCAGGCTCCAGTTCATTTTACTGTGTAAATTATATTTAATAAGCTGATTAAAAAATAAAAATTTAATCAAACTAGATGTTCCCCCTGACCAGACAAATGGAGTAAATTGGATGTTTTTAGACTTTGTTTTAACGCTGAGGTTTTCCTGGTTCTCCAGCTCTGTGAGAACGTCCGGTTCTTCTGAAGCTCGGTTCTCTCTCTTCTTCTGTCTCCAGTCGTTCTTCTCATCCCTCTGCTGTCGCTCTGTCGCTCTGTCGCTCTGTCGCTCTGTCGCTCTGTCTCTTCCTTCAGCTCTCTGCTGTCGCTCTGTCTCTTCCTTCAGCTCTCTGCTGTCGCTCTGTCTCTTCCTTCAGCTCTCTGCTGTCGCTCTGTCTCTTCCTTCAGCTCTCTGCTGTCGCTCTGTCGCTCTGTCTCTTCCTTCAGCTCTCTGCTGTCGCTCTGTCGCTCTGTCTCTTCCTTCAGCTCTCTGCTGTCGCTCTGTCGCTCTGTCTCTTCCTTCAGCTCTCTGCTGTCGCTCTGTCGCTCTGTCTCTTCCTTCAGCTCTCTGCTGTCGCTCTGTCTCTCCCTTCAGCTCTCTGTTGGCACTCTGCGTTATTGGAATTGATCTGAAGACTGTAGTTCCCGCCCAGAGGGCCGACAACACCGATAGCTCGTACAGTCGATCAATACATATCAGCCGTCTAACACCTGGATACATAACGGTACACATGCAGAGCGCTGTTCGACAAACACCTCAGGTTTCCACCAGTTTCATCTGCTAACAACACACTTTCTATCCTCTGCAGACAGAAGGCTTTTTGTTTGTGAGGTTTTAACCTTCAATGAACTTTGCATAATAACAAGTTAGTCTTACTGTGACAGCGTAAGGTTAAAGTGAAGGTCAGAAGAGGGTCAGAAATGTGGTTCAGCATGATCAGGCAAATTGTTATGAACCCGAAGCTAAATGCACACGTCTTTAATTTGTGAGCAGAGACGTTTGGAAACGAAGATGCAAATAGCCGTGTTCTTTTTCGACATTTCCTTCCCTGATTCGTCAACTCTTCCTCCAAGAAAACAAACAGCATCAACCTTCACTATGGTCAACAACAGTTTCCCTCTAAATAAAGATGGACGACACGTCCCCACTTCCTCCCACTCTCCAGTAATGAAGCCAAAATATCTCGGGTACGAACGTCACCATCTTGAGCTTTAGGAGTGAAAGTCTGTGCAGAATTGATCGACCAATCAGGAGTCAGTGTCATCTGTCAATCAGCTCAGCTTGTTTTAATGTCGTCAAATAACTAAAATGACAATAAAACAATATAATTCTCTAAATGTCCAGAACTTATTTCCTTCCCTGACACTCCATCATGCTGACTGGAAGAGACTCATCTCACCAGCGCAGACTCAACGATGTGTCGAGACGACAGTATCTGCAGAAGGAGAAGTTTGTAGTAAACGAAAGCAGACGCTCAGATTCAGACAGAGATAAATGGTCGTGTGGTTTCTTGTGCAGAACGATGCGTCTGCTGTTGAATGGCAGATCTGTGCTCTCCCACTGAGCCTCCCTGTCGTAAAGCGAGCGCGCAGCAGGCTCGGCCACAGATGTTTTCTTGTTTGCAGCTTGTTTGCGGTGGCGAGGGTCCTGTGGTGAGAGCGCTCGTCAATACGTCTGGTCCTCTTCAAACACGGCCCATTGTCTGAGCCCCGGCTAACACAAGGGAAGGACTCGGTTTTATCCCCGCGCCGCCTCCCGCTGGGACCCTGTTACAAGCGTCCGCACACGAGACCCCTCACATTCTTCTTGGTGTTTCCTCAGAGCGTCTGTCAGGGTGGCTGGCAAACCGCTGGCTGCTGGACTGAGTCTGAATTCAAATGTGTGACTCCCTGCCAAGGCCGCGCGTCCCGTCAGACGCAGAGAGCTGTTGCACGCCTGGATGGATGTTGATGGAGATGCTACTCAGCGAGCAGCGCAGCAGGGACGGCTGCTCTGTGCTCTGTGCCTTCCAGTGAGAAGCTGGAATATGTTTTAATATGAGAGGTGTTTATTCACGCTGTCTGCTCGGCTTTCACCTTTCACTCCGTCTGATAATTAATCCGTCTTTTAATGAGACATATTTTAAAATATATACTTTTGCAAACAGTTGGTTACTAAAATATGAATTTAATAATATTAATATAGATAAATATATCAGAGAGAATAGTGTATCTCTTGTTCTCCTCTGTCCCACCCCCTCTGCTGGGGCACGGGGGGGAGCTCCTGCTCAGTCCAGGATGTTTTAACCAAACTCAGCATGAAGACCAGAAGCCTGTGTTTTACTGTCTCACCGAGATAGTAAAACAAAAACCTCACACAACTCCGAAGCTCGTGGGTAAATCAGTGATTTAGAAATGAATATTTTCAATTGGCCCCCGAACATTTCCAAAAGAAACTGCTGCTCTGCTGCTTCTGAGGAGAAGGAGTCGTCTCTTCAAACCTCTACAGGTGGTTCATGGTCACGAGTTAAACCTGAAATATGAATCAAATATTCTATGAACAACTTAAGTAAACATCAGTACTTAAATAACACCAAGTCTTAACATGGCGTTCCTAACAAAGTGCTCCCTGTTGCTGTCTTACAGAGAGTCCGAGCGTTGAGGAGTGCGGCGAGAGGCTGAAGAGGATCCTTGAATCTCCCAGCATCCCTCAGGCCAACCACCAGCTTCTGGTCCACCTCAGCAGACACCTGGCCCGGGTCAGCCAGCACAGCCCGGCCGGCCCGCGGCTGCTGGGCCAGACCTTCGCCGAGCTCGTCTTCAAGAACTCTGCTCTCAGGTGAGGAGGGTTTCACTCCTCGATCATTCATTCATTCATTTCCACATTCCATCTCTGACCGTGCAGCTCGTACATCGACTGACAGGTGAACTCACGGTGTGTTTAAAGTGCAGGTAACCATAGCAACGGTCGTGAAGTTTCAGCGGTTTTTACTTTACTACAAAAACTCTTTAGACCACTGAGGAGGATTTGCTCTTTAACAGCTTTTAAGAGACACATTCTCAGGTGTAAAGAAATCGTCCTGTGGAGGAAACTCCATTTCACCTTGTTTACCTCAGATTTGATTTCCTGTGCTTCTGGTTTTATTCTTTAAATTCAGATCAGGTGTAAATGTTCGCTTGTTTATCACAAACTGGGGAAACGACTTCCCCTCAAGCAGGAAACAGGAAAAAACCTTGAGTCACAGAAGAAGAAACTCCGGCTCTGGAAGGAATTTCCCCTGAATGTAATTCCCCGTTTAAAGTTTCTTCTTCTGTAACATCTCCTCATCACAGAAACACAGGAGCCTCCTGGAGAAGTCAGCGTTAAACCACGATTACCAGTTTATATCATTTCATCCCAGTTTATATAAATCCTGTTTTGTTTCTGTTTGGTTCAGTGCAAAGCTCCGAACAACACGATGCTGACATGTGGCCGTCAGAGGCATGAGTCAGAGTCGTAGTGAATTTAAAACGTGTAAATCATCCGTCTGGTAACTGAGTCAGAAACTGAGCGAGAACCAACGTGAGCTGCTGAACGTCTTTGTAATCTTAGCTTCAGTGAATGTTCTCAGGTCGTTCTTGTGAACACGATTACTTAGGAACGCCTGGAGGGAATTTCCTGGTATGAGCGTTCGCTTTGACTCATGGATGAACTGGTCAAGTTGGTGGTTGAAGGTCAAAGGTCAAGGTCACTGTGACCTCGCAAATCAAGTTGGTGAGATTTCTTTTTATTAACCTTCGTTTTATCTTTAGAATCCTTTCTAATTTGTCACAAATGTTCAGTTGGATTCACAGATGAACTGGATTTGTGGGGTCAAAGGTCAAAGCTCAAGGTCACAGTCCCCTCACCAATCATGTTTTTAGCCTTTTGAACACAACGTCTCAAATCTGCCTTCAGGGGACGTCTTCACTTTCTGACCCTCGGACTCAAAGGTCCAGACGAGGTGTTAACATCGTCCTGACAGAACCGATTCAGTTGTGTGTTCACACCTGGTGTTAACATGTGTCCTGAATGTGATAAGAAATAATCATGTTGTGTTTAACCCAGTGTGAGTTTACAGATGTGTCAGTGTGTTGGGGTTCGAGTCAGGAGCGGCTGAACCAAGGAATCTTCAGATTTTACCAATTAGAGAAAGTATCAGATCAGGGTTGTGTGGACACTGAGAAGAGGAACTGCAGCGGGTCGGAGACGTCAGAGGATGACGTGAAGATCCAGATCTGCTCTCACACAGAGAGAAGAATGTGACCACATGCGATCCAGACCTCAGAATGGGATCTGAGAGAGCAGATCTCGTTAGGATGCGCTCAGACCTGACTCTGCCGTCCACTTGTGGTCGGATCACTCAGGACGTTAACACCTGAACCGGGTCAAAGATGAACGGATTCAGTGTCCGTGGTCAAAGGTCACGGTGACCTCATAAGAGTCTGGAAATGAAATGTATCTCGACTGAAATGGCAGAGAAGCAGATATTAGCTAACTCTAAGTCCACAGGTTTGTACCTTGGACTTTTCTTAAAGAATCTTATTTTCCAACACAGTTTTTCTTTTGTTCTGACGACTCGTATCCGTGTTGAAGAGCTGAAACCCTGGACACTCACAAAAGACCTTCACCACATATATCACCACTTCTTCTATAGATCAGACAGCGGAGCAGTGATACTGTGAGCGAGTCAAACCAGAGCAGAAAACACTGACGCTCTAAACTCAACTCTGTCACGTCACTTGTCATTTTGCTCAAATCAAAACATGAAAACCACAAGTGAAGACGTTGTTCACTTGTCACATACGCTCTTTAGCTTCTCAACAATGTCTTTATTCTTCCCTTTTGTTGCGTAAAAGCTTTGATTATTCCGACCACAGTCACTTCTCCTCGGTGTCTCACAGTGTTTGGGTGGAAAGAAAATCCCCGTTTCATTCAGCGTTTGTGAAACGGCAAAATAAAGACGGAAAAACATTTGTGGCTGAATGTTCGGCACTAATGTGGCTCTTTGTTCTGTTGTTATAGTTCAATCAGCTCCTGCTCACAGGAACATGAAGACACGAGATTTGGCTCAGATCTAAAATCCTGTCGCAGAAGTCTGAGCGTTAACAAGGCAGATGGTGTTGTTTTGTTCCTCTGTTCTAAACTCGCCTCTGTCTGATTCCAGAAATTACCAAGGCATTTCTCATTGTAGCTGTGTGTGTGTGTGTGTGTGTGTGTGTGTGTGTGTGTGTGTGTGTGTGTGTGTGTGTGTGTGTGTGTGTGTGTGTGTGTGTGTGTGTCTGAGATGTAGTGTAGCTGTCAGTGAGTCAGACGTTGTTTTTTTTCGTAGCTCGGTCAAACAATCCACTCCTGACGTGCACAGCGGGCGGAGGAAGAGCGGATCAGGATATCTGAACCAGATGTGTAGAAACGTTAATTAACCCTCGACCGTTCTGCAGCGTACTGGATTTTAAATGAAGGTGTCGGAATATTTGATATTTTCTCATCATAAATTATCATGAAAAGACCAAATAAGACAAACTAAATATGTCTTGAAGTTTTGTCCGTGTCTCCAAACTCTGATGTTTCTTATTCCTCAATGACTTTAGTTAAGATTCCTCATTGATCCACATTGTGTAGTTTACATTAACTCTCTCTCTACGTGGCTCTGGCAGAACGCTGGCCTGCAGAAACTACACGGCTGAAAGAGTCGCTGTATTTCACGTGAAAGGATTTAACTGCTTGTTTGGAGCTGGAGTATTTTACTGCAGGAAACTGTTGTTTAGTGTTGAATTATTACAGTTGGGTTTGGTTTCACTGTGAACAGTTAATATGTAAAAACAATAGAAAGCCGTTCCTATCGTCGACTGTCACTTTTGTTCTTTTTGAAGTAAAAAGTATTGGTTCTGGTTCCGTTCAGGCAGCGGAGCAGTTTTAAAAGTATCCATGTAGCTCCGGTATCAGACAAAACCCAACTGTACTGTTTACCTTGTCCTGTACAATCTGACTTCAGTACGGTTCTGTCCACAGTGCGGACGTGAACCCGGAGCATCACGTCCGGATCCTGGAGGCTCTGATTGCAACAGGCGGACTGCTGGAGGTGCAAACTGCTCCAGGTAGGATAATAAACACACATCTATAACCTGTGTCCACTTTTCTGTGATCACAACATACACACATTCATTCCTGCTGCTAGTGAATGTGTGTAAATATATGGTGGCGTGATGTTGTGCAGTGGGGTTTTAGCTCGGCTTGGATTCTTGAGTGACATTGAAGAAACTCACGCAAGCTTTTCTGCTCTGTATCTGAACACACACACACACACACAGACACACACACACACACACACACGCACACACACACACACACAGACACACACACACACGCACACGCACACGTGTGGTTCATTTTCAAATGCTGTGTGACAAAGTGCCTGAAGTTGGTTTCTCACACTGGAAACATCACGTTCTCCGGCTCTGCCCGGCTGAACCACAAACTGCTGCTGAAAACACACGTTTGGTTTATGAAATATGTGCAAAACAAACTTGTTGCCTGAGCTGCTGAGATAAATTGGGCATAAGAGCTTTGACTTTGTCCTCTTGTCTTCGTAGGAGTTTGTGTGAACAGAACATGGTAGTTGGACATTTCTGTCTTTTGCATTTGCACGAATCAGGTCTGTTTTAGTGGATGTGGACTTTATATGAGAAGTTGTTTCAACTCAACAACAGGTGAAGCAAACAAATCTCCATCTGATGAAAGTGGCCGACTGCTCGTCACAGAAAGTGTGAAATGATTTCAAATCAGAAATCTTTGACTTCTCTGTTTCCTTCAGTTTCTTTTGACAGAGGTTGATTCACACTTTGATTTCCAACAGAACCTTTTAGAGATTCTTCATCGACCTTAGCTTCTCCTTCATGTGCATCTTAGAAAATGAGAAGATTGTGGTGATTCTGTTTGTGGCTTTTGAAATCAATCTATATAGTTACTGGATATATATATTGTACTAATATTCATTGGGATGAACACATGACATATGCACGCCAATGAAAATATATGAAATACGTTCAAACATATGACCGGTACATTTATTTTGTGGGAACGACACATATTATATTTGACCATTTCACTTTGTGATGAGCACTGATCCTGAAACGTTGTAGCTGGAACCTGTGTTTGAGTCTCTGGTGTTTGTGTGTGTGAATAGAAACTGAGCTGAGATCAGTCGGGCTCTTCGAGGACGGAGGAAAGGTCAGACAGAAGGTGTGAGGCTGATTGCAGCGGCTCTGCTGAGGTCAGTGTCTCAGGGTCAGCGGGTCAGTGTGGATGAGGTTGTACTGACTGTCGGGGGCCACAGTGTTAAACCAGGGTCGACCTACTGGCCGTAGATGATCGTGGCTGCTCAGGGGCCATGTTTCCTTTGTAGTGTTCAGTGATGTTGAAAAGGTCAGTGGACTCGTGAGCAGATGGAAAAGATGTAACCTGAACTAAATCAGCTTCATACGTCACTGGAGAGATGAGATGACGCCAGAATCTTCTTTCAGACGTTTCTTTCTAAATTCAGTTTGACCTTTCAAACCAGAATCATGAACCAGTGAATACGAGTCTCCATTATGGGATGTTATTAATGTCACTAGAGCTTCTTCAGTTAAACTGCTTGATTTCTCATCTGCTTCAGCTCGTTTCTCCTTTGGCGTCCCACAGGGCTCCATCATAGGTCATCTTCTTTCAACAACTTTCAAGATGTTGAGAGGAATTCTGATTTGATCAGCACCATTACTAATCAGACTGAGCCATAGATGGAGGTCCAGCATGTTTTGTGGGACAGGATAATGTCTGGAGGACAACCAGTAGTCTATGTCCTGCAGGGCGGCGACGCAGAGAGAATAAATCAGGGGCTGCCAATAGATTCAGAATATCTTTAAAATGCAAATGTAAAGTTTCCGCACACAGCGACATTTAAGATGCTCAGGTTGATTTGAAATGTCTAAACACGGTGGACATTTCGTAGAGTTTCATCTCGGGGCGTCCCGGTTTCACTTCTGCTTCCTCGTTTACTCGTTGTCAGTGTTTCATCATGTTGGGAATTGTCTGTAAGTGCGTGTTTCAGGCGAACATCACAGAAACAAAGGGAGCAGAGGGAGATGTTTAGTGTCTTTGAAGTGTGTTTTTTTTGTAACATCTCTTACACAATCCTCTTTTTGTCTCAGTGGGGTGTCTGAAGAAAGCCTCACAACCCTCTCAGTGCTTTGTGATCAGGGGAATGATGTGGGAAATTGTACCGACACACTCACACACACTCCTCCTGCTTCTCTCATTCCTCCCCCCCGATCGCCCTCTGCCTCTTATTGAAGTGCCCGTGGTCACATCGTGGAGTTTTGGAGTATCCACAGGATTACCTGCTTTGAGGAGCCTGTGAGAACCGAGCTGAGATCAAACCGATGCTGCACAGCGACTTCAGAGAGAGAAACACTGGAGGAGTCCAACTCGCATGTCTGCATACGAAGCAGCAAGAGGAAGCAGATAGTGTTTGTGAATGATGAAATGATGATGCACTCGATCTGGCATCGAACTTGTGACTTTTGCATCATCTGCGGTGTCTTTATGTTTCACGTGAACATTGAAATCTTTCCTACATCCATGCGACTACGTTTTCAAACTCCATCTTCATCTTCGCAGCTTCTGAGTTTGGACCCAGACGCATCTGGAGCAGAGTCGAACAAAAACGTAGTCGTGTGGATGCAGCTTCAAAGTGTAAAGGTGTGTGTGTGTGTGTGTGTGTGTGTGTGTGTGTGTGTGTGTGTGTGTGTGGCCGGGTGACTACATGTTGTTTGATGAATGCAGGCAGAGAAAAAGAGAGCGAGAGGAGGGGGGATGGAGAGAGGTGGACTAAAACAGGGAGGTCAGGTTCATGTGTGAGCATTTTTCTCACCCATTACCTCCCCCTGCCACCCCTCCAGACAGCATTAGTGCAGGTCAAAGGTTACCACAGTGCCTGTTGGCAGTATGTTAACCCCTGTGTGTGTCTGTGTGTGTCTGTGTGTGTCTGTGTGTGTGTGTGTGTGTGTGTGTTGACCTCTCAGGAGAGCTGCTCTCTAAACCTTCTCCAAATGGAGTCTGAATATACGACCGGTTCTACTCCACCTGAGTGCTCCAGCTCAGCATCTCTGCACAATGTGACTGTGTGTGTGTGTGTGTGTGTGTGTGTGACTGTGTGTGTGTGTGTGTGTGTGTGTGTGTTAGGCCTGTGCAATTAATCGTATTAAAAACGTGAACTCTTCTCCTACCTCCACCTCTGATCTCATTTCTTAATGACAACGATTCTGTTGTGTTTTCAAACTGGGACATCAGCTGCGTCGAAGCAAGCGCACCTACTTCCTCTCTCGACCAGTATCAACAGCAGGAAGGGAAATAAACCCAGTGAGAGAGCGAGCGGGAGCCGGCGACCAATCACAGCGTGAGAGAGAAGTCGTGTAACCACAAAGAAAACTAACAGTACGACTATATACGCATCTGAATACCTGAATACTCATGTGTTCAGGGTCACATTCATGAAGTCGTTGCATTTCCTCGAAGACAAAGCAGCTTGTCTGTTTTCCAGTGTTGTATCATATCAGGCACCTTCATATTATCTGTTGTTGTTGATCCTCACTTCATCCAGATCTGTGCAGCTGGCGTGAGGTCCTGATCGTCAGAGTGAGGATCTGCTGTGAAAGTGAGGAGGTTGTGTTGAGACGTGGTTCTAGGTCAGAATCCGGTTCTGCTTTGAGTTAGGGACCAAGACGCTCATCATGTCATTGAGAGTCCTCACTAGGGTAGAGGAAGAAACACGTGTTGTGCACATCACTTGAAGCTTCGGCCTCGTGGAGCCGATCTGTCGGCCGCACGCCAGGAATCAGAGGGAGGATTGTGAACACACCCATTCACATCCAGGCCCTCTCTCCCCCCCGCTCCCTCTTCTCCTGCTTTTGTTATGAGCTGTTTTCCTTCCCAGGCACGCAAACCATGCCCGCAGCTTGGCAAGAGTACGTATACACTGTCACACACACACACACACACACACACACACACACACACACACACACACACACACACACACACACACACACACACACACACACACACACACGGCTTCTCTCTCTCTGTTTATTTGGCTGCTGACGGAGCTGAGGAGGGTGAGGTGGTAAAATCTGTTTGACAGCAGCTTCATCTTTGTTCACATCATTATTGTCCTCAGTTCATATCTGTCACTATTCTGTCACCTGATTGATGACTTTGGTTTTTCACCAGCTTGTGTCTTTGTTTGTGATTTGAGACGTGGGACAACAGCTCACCTGCTTCTGAGCTTTTTTTGCTCTTGCTCAATTTTTAACTTGTAATATTTTACAGATATGCATTGTTATGGAATAAGGCCGAACATCCCCTGAGTAAGTTTTAACCACTCAAACTATTTCCCAAGAAACTATTTGTGCAGCGTCGGTTTCCAGAGAATCAGGTTTTGGTTTTGGTTTTTGCAGAGGAACATTTAAATCTGGCAACTTCACTGTGATGACAAAGAAACTCAGCTGAACACAAGTAACTGTTGTTTTCCCATTTTTCACACATACACACACACACACACACACACACACACACACACACACACACACACACACACACACACACACACATGCACACACATTGCCAATGTCAGAGCTCAGAGGAGCCAGTGTGTGAGGTCAAGTTTGTATGTGAGATTTGGATGAGTGAATGCATGAGAATCAGAAACATAAATATTACATGTGTGTGGCTATACAGTACATACTGTGTGTGTGTGTGTGTGTGTGTGTGTGTGTGTGTGTGTGTGTGTGTGTGTGTGTGTGTGTGTGTGTGTGTGTGTGTGTGTGTGTGTGTAGGGTTCACAGTTAAGTCATGTCCTGACTGTATCCCATTGGGAGGAAAGTGCCAGCTTAACATCCAGTGTAATCCTGCTGTACGGGGTCAACAGCAGGGCGCACACACACACACACACACACACACACACACACACACACACACACACACACACACACACACACACACACACACACACACACACACACACACACACACACACACACACACACACACACACACACAAACACACACCAGAGCATGTGTACACTTGTGTAGTGCATCATGATTGTATAATGCGGATGAGGTCAAGTCAGTGCTCAGCTGTTAGTGTATTTATGAATGTTTGGCCTGATTTTGGGTCTCTGTCCAGTATGTGTTGCCTCAGCTGCATAGAAATACCTATCAGCCAATAACACACACAGACACACACACTCACACACACACACACACACACACACACACACACACACACACACACACACACACACACACACACACACACACACACACACACACACACACACACACACACACACACACACACACACACACACACACACACACACGGATACTCCCTCGTTTAATTTCCTCTGCATCGTCATGTTTGGAATGAAATGTTTCTGATGACGATGACAAAGGAAAAATCGAACAACATATTTTCTGACAACATATTGTTTTGAATCCCAAATGGCTCGACCACAGAGTTTGGACGTCCTGATGCACGAGCTCCTCTAAAGAAACATCTCAGTGAAGCTAGGTGGCCTCCGGCGGCCTAATGACCTGCCTCAGTGCAGAGTCAGGGTGAGACGGAGAAATGAGAGACGAGCGGGTGACAAAGACACGTTCAAGGTCACAGCTGCGTAAACATCTGGTAAATTCAGGAGTTATTGTTCAGCTAATCTCTGCTACTTGGAAAATCTCTCTTTTTAAAATAACAAATGGAAAAATGACTGAAGAGAAATTAAAACTCACCGTGTTACTGTTGTTTTCACTGATTTTAAAAAGATCTCAGTGCGTAAGTTCTATTTTTTGTGGAGTATTGATTTCAGAGCTCCGAGCGAATCTTGTGTCTCTGTCCATCTCTTTCCTTCTGTCTCTCTGTCCCTTGTTCTCCACGTCGTGGGGTCAGGGGTCGTCGTGCAGCGAGAGACGAAGGTAATGGCCTTTGAAATGACTTTGTTAGCTGGATACAGGGGGACATGTGGTCCGGTCAGTCCCAACAAGAGGTCAGGGGGTGAGGGTCACCACACACACACACACACACACACACACACACACACACACACACACACACACACACACACACACACACACACACACACACACACACAGAGTCAGGGCCACTGCTGTCACTCTGAAACAGTTCCTCCTGATGATGTTCCTGATTCGATCAGTGGACTCATCATTTTTCCTGGAAACCGAGTTGGTCACATGGTTCAGAATTAAAACCCAGTAGCTCTGTTCCCAGAACTCATTTTGTTTGGTTATAGTCAGTTATCAGGTTTTTATCTAAATGGCTTTTCCATCCACTGCTGCTATTGGAGTTAGTTCCTGGAGATAAGCAGTAGGTGGCGCTAATTCTGAAGTCAGGTGCCATTATTTTACATCTTGAACTGATGTTTTTATGGCAATTTATTTGACGGATATTTTGACATTTTAGTTCGGCTCATGATCCCATCCACTAACATGGAGGAGGCCAGGTTCATGATCTGTACTGCAGCCAGCCACTAGGGGCTGATGGAGATGTTTTGGCTTCACTTCTCTGTCATGTCGTCCATCTTTATTTACAGTTTATGTTGGGAACATTAGCACCTTGAAGCTAATTAGCCGACAGCAGCATTTAGCAGCAAGATAACTTAAATGTAATCAGGAAAGTGTATTTACCAGTATTATGAAATATTCTACCTCGTGTTAGTACACAGAGTACCACAGGCTGTAGAAAGACACCAACATGATATAAAAACAGAACACACACTTTGTATTGAATGTGATGTTGTCGTCTCTAAAGCTTTGAGTCACTTCATTCCGGTCGGGATGCTTCAGCCCCTCCTCGGGGTTCGAACTCAGCGGTGTTCTTCTCCCACAAAGCAGCGTCGCTCAGCCTCATCCCTCTGCTCCGTCTCTATTAGAGGATCATCTTATAATGCTCAGCATCCAGCACACGGCTCTCTGCTTCACTTGTTTTATGATGCATTGTGGGAAGAAGCTCTCCCCTGGTTAATGTCCAAGTTCTGCTGTAATGTGCTCATGTAAAGCTTGAATTAGCATCAAACGGCCCCTGGCTCCCATGTTTATCCCCTCATATGTAATTTAAAGGATCATAAGGTCACAGAAGCTGCTCTTCCTGCCAAATACTGCCCCTGTCCTCCCTCCGTCACCGCCGACCTCTCATCTCTCTTGTTCTGCTTTTCTGAACCTCAGAGCTGTAAAATCATCTTTCAATTCAACGCTCACCCACGACGACGGCAGTTTCCCACATCATAAATTCATGGAGCAAAACCTGTACATACGAGTGAATGGGAAGAATCAGACATTTAAAAAACTATGTTCTTCATCCTGAAGTATATCAATAAAATGTGACCAATTTAGATTAAAACATTATTTGATATTATCTATTTGCAAATATTTTCTTCATTTGCTTTTAATATTCCTCCTGAAACTGCTCCTGCTCCTGTGTGGAGGCTTGTAGCTTCCTGTGGATGGAGGTCAGGTGGCTCCTTCCTCTTTTGATTGTTAACGTGACAGCAGACCTCTACTCTTCTTGTTATTGTTGCCATGATGACAGAGATCTGCTTTTCCTCGTCTGTTCTTATTTACGAATAAGGCTCCTTTAATGCGACAGACGAATGCGTACTTTCCTTCCCGAGTCCTTGTTGACCACGTAGCCTGCGTCCTCTGTGGCTTCACCTGCTTGTTTAGAGCGGCGTCTCAATTCAGGGGCTGCGACCTTCAGATGCTGCATTTGAACATCGGTGCAGTGAGTTGGAGAATCCTGCTACTTACACACCTTTAATTTCTTCATCAGTCCAAAGTGGAATCAGAGTTCACGTCAAATTTTTCCGTTCCATACCAACATTTCTACCAGAGTCTTGGGACTGAGGTTGAAATACGGTGCTGCTCCTATCACACACACACACAAACACACACACACACACACACACACACACACACACACACACACACACACACACACACACACACACACACACACACACACACACACACACACACACACACAGTAAGAAACCTGCAGAGTTTGTGGTACCTGGCTGCTCAGAAGCAGAAGCTCAGAAGTCGATGCACTTTGCTACCGAGGCGAGGATCTGTTATAGTCAGAGAATAGTAATCATATGGAAATGCTGCTAAAACTTCCAAACAGTGAGCAGTAATTATTTCACTGGCAGCTTTGAGAAATGATTTTTTCCTTCCGCGCAAACCATCAATAATGCATTGAACTCATGACCCAAAGTTATAATGATGCCCATAACTATGTGATAAAGTGAAAATGAAACATCTGATTCTCCCATGTATCAATTAAAACCTTGTTTTGGCTTCAGCTCTGCAGGACAGTGTCTGAACACACACACACACACAAACACACACAAACACACAAACACACACACACATCAGCCGACGAAGCCGTGGGTGTGTGTGATCGACTGTCCGGCTCCCCTGTGAGCAGATGTGTAGTTTCCACCAGCTGTGTGTGAGATATTTGCTGCGCTGAAGGGCAAATGTGATGTAAAGAGTACGAGGCAGAGATGGATGGCTGAGCTGAGACCAGCCGTGAATACCAATGTGCTGCATCCTGTCTATGTCTCTGTCTGCCACCACCTCTCTCTCTCTAGTGCCTCTCCAGCTCCGTCTCTTTGTTCGTGTCTCATGAGCTGATGGGGCTCGAGGCATCGCAGCAGCAGTCCTCCGAAATATCTGTGTTATCGCAGCTCCAGAGAAGAAGAGGACTCAAACACTGCTTCACCAAGTTAAACTCAAAACATGAAGCTTATATAATACCAGCCTCCCAGTGAAGGTAGAATCGTGTCAGGATGGGTTCTCACAGGGTGACAGGGTTTAGGGAGAAATCCAGAGACAAGAAAAACAACCTGCCTCTGTTTTCCTGACAAGTCACTGCTACTGGTCGTCCTCTTGAAGAAGAGACGTGGCCTGGTGTCGCTGGTGAGATGTTTGATACCATTCACACAACTGAAGACATGTCACATCCACTAACATAAAGCAGTAGAACATAGAAGGGATATTCTCCATCTTGTCCTATGATCTAAACATCTACAGGTAATTGAAAGACCTTCAAACATACCAGAGATTTTCACCATCTACTATAAAGAAATCACTTCTTCTTCGGGGCAGCGAGGAAATATAAAATTGCAGTTTATCTGATTGAAGCTAATGTACTTTAAAGTCGTGGTGTAGGATCGGTACGTACATTTGCGTACTCGCCGATGCCCGATCCGGCATTTTGCGAAAGAATAGAAGTCATTTCTGAAGTTGGAACATCTTCAGTGTTTGGTGGAAGTGACTCATCTGGACAGATAAGGTGGTGCAGCCTTTTGGAAACATACGGTATTCTGGTCTCAGTTTGCATCTGTTTCTCTCTCCACATCTGTTGCTCTCTGTTTCTGCCTCCTGACAACTTCTCTCCCTCCACCCTCCACCGGGGATACGTTGTTTTTCAGCAGCAGTAATTCTGTTTTTTAAATCAGACCCACTGTTTTCTCCTCCTGACTCAGCCCGATGTGAATTACTAATGAGTTGGTTTTCTTCACCTCTGGGCAGCTCTGGGAACAGCTGGCCACAGAGAGGCTGATCTGTATGCACGGAGCTCTTCATCCTGCCTCGGATTGTGTTGAATTTTACTCTTAAATTGGTCGGTTTGGAGCAGCTTTCGGCCTTGGAAGGTTTTTGTGGATTCTGCCTCCGGGGCTCCATGACTCTGGATGATGTGAATTAGGCCTCGGCTTGCTAAGACCAAGGTGACGAATTGTTTATCCTAAGTTTTAGGAGTAAGTTGGAGCTTCTAGAGATAAGTAAGTGTTTGTAAGGTACTTTTTTCATCCATCCTCCTTTTTATCTCCCTCACAGCGTCCTAGATTCTCAGCGACACCAAGAATACGATTACAAACATTGTATTTGTTGGCTATTGGGACACAGAACATGCTGAAACACTTCCCTGACATCTCATCTGTGTGTGAAGGTGAATCAGCTGACACGTCAGAATCAGTGCCCCCCCTCCACTTCAACACAATCGTCTAATTGGTGTCATCGCTCGTTTGTCCACCTGATGAATTTAAGTACAACATTTCCTCTCTTGTTTCAGTTTCCATCACCGACTGAGAAAGACTGAACCAGACAGAAAACCTCACTAGTTCACTAGGAGCAGTTTCCACAGGTGTACCTCAAGGATCTGTACTCGGTCCCCTTCTCTCTTCAATACACACCACCTTTGATTATCCACCACGACGCTGATGACACCAAGCGATATGTGTGAGATTGTCTGTACTTCCAAAGCCTCACAATCTTATTCCTCTGTTGTTTTACTGGTATGTTGCTTTATTAACATATATAGAAATACCTTTGTACTAAATACGTATTAATCCACGCCTGAACATGGTCCATGCACAATGCACTGTTTAATTCTATTCAAGTAACGTTTGTTAAAATCTTTCGTATATAAAACTGTACTTTCTGTTTATATGATATACAATAACACCGACCGTGTCCTTGAGCAATTCTATTACCTCCTCAGATTCACCAGTCGACTAAATGACTTTGATTTTCCTCCCGTTTCTGTCCTAGCGTCCTGACTTTGCACCTGACCTGCTGTGTTTTATGTGTTTTACGGGCTCGACGAGTTATGGCAACAGACTTTAACAGCTAATCTGTAGCGAGCTGCCTCGCTAGCCTGCAGTGCTCTGCTTGCTCAACCACACGGAAAGTTATAGAGCCCCATTATGATGCTCTATCAAGCCCCTCATATCGCCTGAAGGTCAAGGGCACTTCATATGAAAGATGTGAAATCTGCCTGATATTATAAGGACGAGAGAGGGAGAAGGAGAGTGAGCGAGCCGTTTCCTCCCCAGCCTCCAACACACAGACCATCTCACCTTTCCTTTCATGCTGGGAGGTTTATGGGCGGCCGGGGAGCTGTAATTGTCGGTTGACAGGCCGAGCTTTGAGGCAGCGGAATCACAGGTGATGGTAATCTGCTGGATCTCATGGCACACGTACATCTGGCCACATGTGTGCCGTGCATGTGCACACACACACATGCACATGCACACACGTACACACAAAAACAGGCTGCGTGTTCCGATATGTTTGTGTTGCCTTTGAGGGATCAGGAGTAATGAGTTTTGTATTCTCGAAAGAATAATAAAAAATCTTTCTCCTTCTCTTTGTCTCTGCTTCACACAAAGAGACATATTTATTATATTTCTTTAGGCTGTGGGGAGTTTTATATTCTCTGTTGACATTTGAAAGCAGAGCCTGGTGCATATTTAACTGGTTCCTCGGTGGTGAAACGTATTCACGACACCACTGGGTCACATTTTGTTAAATAATATAAGCATAATTTACAGCAGTGGCTCAATCATGCCGCTTGTCCTCAGCCTCTTATATAGTGACCTTGGACAGGTGCAGTGTGTTGGTTCACTTCCTTCCTTCCTTGGTGATGTAATTCAGCTTGTTTTCATGACTTATGAGCTGAAACTCTCGTAGTTTTATGAGTTATTATAATGTTCTGCACACGAAGCTAACGTCTGAGATCTGGAAACATGGTGACGTCACTAGAAAGAAGTCAAACCAATCAACAACCTCTGAAAGGACGAGGCACTGAGCTGTCACAGGCCAAATTAATCGGCCTGCTGGTTTTAACACGGTCACAGTTAATGAGTCTTTAGAAATACAGCAACACAGACATTTAATAATCCAGCATCAGCAGCGTGGAAACATGTCGCTCTTCCTTTCAAAGTCCTGCCGACACGAAGATGAACACATTTCTTATGGCAACGTTTGATGTGGAGGAAATTTAACATCGTCCTCGTATCATATCTTGTGTTTTAATTGAACTGGTTTAATGTCTCTGAGCATGTGGACGTGACTTTTGGTGCAAAAGCAGAACAGACTGAAGAAAAGGTGCAAAAGGCAAAATGGTCAGTAGAGACGTAGGAAAACACAGATATGGTGAGATGATGCGTTTAAAGCATCATTAACAAGAGTCGTAACGCAGTAAGAGACACAGTGTGTGAGACAGAGATATGATTCCAGGCAGTGTAGTGTTATCTCCGTCCGCGCTCACAGCTGCAGCCACAGACATTATTCCTCAGCACGTGTACGTCCATGTGTCCCTCAAATGGTTTATTGTATTTTTTTAAATTTCTTCTTAAGTCCTGATCTGCAGGATGATCGGAGACTCCTTCACATTCACATTGAAACTTGTCTGTGAGCGATAACAAGTGAAAATCCATGTAAAGTGTTTGTCGGTGAGAACATGTGAAACCAGTGACCTGCAGAGTCTCACCTGTGTGTTTCAGCCTGGTCAGTGTTTTTATCTCTGACCTCATCTCTGGCGAGGACTCAAACCCTGCCGCTAACGGCAGATGTCCTTCTCCTCTTTCTCCTCCTCTCCCTCTATCTTCTCCTCCTCTCTTCTTTCCATACGTTCCTGCTTTCCTGCTGTTTTGCCATCTCCCTCTTCACCTTCCTCTCGCTGACTTCATCCTCTCCGTCCGTCCCTCCTTCTGTGGCTTTTGTCCCTGTCTCATTTGGTCCAATTCTATTCCATCATCATAGAACTGTTCCTAAAATGACTCATAGATGTTTTCTCATTCATCACCTTTATGCACTATATATTAATTCCTGGTTAAGTTCAGGCAACAAAAGACTATTTCACACCTTGTTGTGACTTTTGGACCAATCACAGGAAGTAGAGACGGCTTTAAACAATAGAAGAAGAACACGCACACCAAATGGAACACTGCTCCTATTTGGGCCTTAAACAATTAACATGAAGTCTGAAGCCGATAAGATGAAGAGTTCTGGAGATACGTGAGCCACAGACGGGTTAGGGCTGTGTCTGTCGACGCCTTCAACCAGCAGCTGAAACTGTGACTATTCAAACTGGGCTTTGTCTGTGTTCTGCACGTTTCCCTGTGTGAACTTTACTTATCTCATGAAGACAGAAAGAAAAACACCATTTCTATAAAGATCCTGAAGCAAATCTTGCATCGGTTTTCATCTCAAACGTCTGAATCAGGAGTTTGTTTAATGGGAGCATCAACAGCTCAGGCACGTTGCTGCGAGTCTATAGCTGCAAAATGTTGTTTTTCCACATTAGTCAGTTAACTCCTCAGAATCTGCATGAATCAGTGATGAAGTGTAGTTTTCAGTTCAGGTGCTGCAGACGTCAGCTCCTCGCTCTCCTCCGACATGTGACGGTAACGCGTCTTCGCTTGGCCCTCAGTCAACGACCTCATTGTGCTGCGACTTCTTATCAGGCGGCCGAGAGCGGCTGATCTGTCCCGAGCGCAGCGCTGCGTTCAAGGACCTCTGATTAAATTAGCTTCCAATGAGCTCAGTGTGCACATTTAATTCCCGACTTTCTGACTAATCTCATTAGCTTCATTCTGACTCCAGCCGCTCACTCAACCTAAAGGGATTCCCCTTGATGTCCACGCACACAGACACACACACACACACACACATTAATCGACGAGCAGTGGCCTAATCAATCTTTTACTCAATTACTCAGAAAGTGGGAGATGTTCCCTGTGCGGCTGGAACAAGTGGACTGTGTGAGTGCGTCCTGCTCCTCCATCGTGAGTCGGATCTGTAACCCTGAGGTTGCTTCACTCAGACTCTGGTGTCACTGCAGAGCTCAGCTGACTCTGAAACCGGAGAACAAACGTCCCAGTGGGAGTATTTCAGAAGAAGCTTCTCTCTGCACAGAGGCACGTTATGGCTGAATATGAATTTTACAGACGAGAGCCTTGAAACCAAATGCAGAACTTGTTCAGTGCCAGTGTTTTTGAAATTCTGTCTTCTTACATCATCACAAATATTTAATAGCAACTATGTGGCGGCTGGGTCGAGGAAGAAGAAGATGAAATGGTTGATGTTTGGTTTGAGAAACGGACAGAACATAAGAGGGACAGAATGAAAAGAGAAACAAGCGTTTGTCTGTTGTTGGACTGAATCGTCTGTGATGTGAAACCAGTGCTCAGGGTCGAAAAGGTCACATTGTGAATTAAAACACATCGTTTGAAACCTGAGGGTTTTCTGAAGAGCTGACAGAATTACTGACGTTTTTCATTTCCTAACTTTAACTGTTAACTTACATGTTGATTTTCACGAGAGACTTGCAGCTCAATACGATTTGACAACAAAGTAAAACAGTTTAATACAATTTAAAAACTTGAAAGTTCACTACAAGCGTAAATGAGCGATTCAATATTTCACCCGATCCAGAGGAAGAATATCTGAGTTCAGTTCCAAAGTGACAATAGAACGAGTCTGTGAATGTGAGATTCAAGTGATTTATTAAATCTGAGTTTTGAACAATCATCAAAATCTGTCCGGACTTGAATCCAGTTCATGAAACTGTGTCTCTCCTGTCCAGTTAAATCTTTGGCTGCTGCTCCTGTGTCACGTCCGTTGTGCATCACGTCCGTTTCTAAAAGCCTTTGTCTGAATCCGTGAGGACACTGTGTCCCAGGTCAGCTCATGATCGCTGAAGGAGTTCCAGTTGGTCCGAGTCCCAGCGGGATGAGCACCAGAGGTCGAGGGAGCGAGGGCGGCTTAAACAGCGGAGAAGTTGGCAGCTCGCAGGAGCTTCTGGACGCCAGTGAAAGTTTGTAGGTGTTTACACTTTTAGCCAGGCAGCATCTTCTGGACATCAATAAACCGAAAGGCGACGAGGTCACTGCCTCTGCCCGGGTTTTTATTTTCTTCCTCGCTGGTTTCAGACGGGCCGTTTCCTTCGGGTGCCAACAAAGATTCACAGGGTCACAGTTTTAGTTTCAATCTGCAGACGACCTCCCTGGTTTTATATAAGGAGGAGCTGACAGCCCACGTTTCTCTGTATGTATTTATTATTCAGCACGAGCAGGGAAGGAATAAAAAGAGGAGCGTGAAAACGAGGCACGAGGCCGTTTTCACCCCAGGACACGAGCACCGGGCCGAAAGTGTTGTTGTGTTGCTTCGCTGCCGCTGCTGCTTTGTGCTCCGTTGCCTCCTTAAGTGTCAATATTTCCTATTGAATTGCACCGGAGTCAAAAGTTGAAGAACTTTTCTATCGATTGAGGCTGAGGATTGACGGAGCCGGCTGCCGCGGAGCCTCCGAGGTGCCCGGCTTTCATCTCACACATCCACAGCCTTAAAGCTTTTTAATAAGTGATGAGGCAGCCGACGACTGTGGCCTCCTCGTAGAGATCTCTGATATTCACACAGAGTCTCTGACATGCAGCACACTGTGATGGTGGATAAGCGCCGCAGTCGCAGAGACACCAGCTGATTAGAGTTTGCAGAGACGCAGCGAGACGTCGCTGAAGCTCATCACCTCAGAGACAAACGAGCAGAAACTTGTTGAGTTTCTTTCTCATCACACTCGGATTCTTCTTCTTTGCATGTTTTCTTTTCTCTTCTCTTTGTTTTACGCTTCATTAGCTTCGCCACACATTTGATGTGCAGAAGACTTTCCGAAGCCACAGCGCACTTTGTACCCTGAGTCTGGTGAAGGGAGCTTTGGTGATAGACACGTCCTTTATTTCTGGTTTTCATTTGAAAGTTCAAACAAACAAAAGCTGGTTTCATTCATTCATGGTGAGTTGAGGGTTCAGCTCTTTCTTACCACTGCACAAACCACCATGTGAAGTGGTAGATGTATTATAGATATAGATATTATACAGTAGATGTCAGTCTCTCAAATCACATCAAATATGTTATTATATGAAGTGTTTATCATGTTATCATGTTGGAGGTATGTGCTCGCTACACGTTGATGTGATCATTGCAGCGTGTCTCTGTGCAGTGTCTCATCATGATGGTCACAGCGATGAAGAGGAGGACAATGAGGTTTATGGATGATGGTGAGGAGCAGGAGGATGGTGATGGAGATGAGGCTCCAGGTGATGAAGAGTCGAGGAGGAATGATTGGCTGTGTTTTTATGAATCCTAAATGAGCTCTCATTATGTGTCATAATTGGCAGCAGCTCTGTGTTCACATATGATTAATTACTCTAAATGAGGATTAGAAGTCTGCAATTACTCAGTGATAACACAAGGACCCAGTTCTGATTATAGGGTTAATTATCATGACCCGTGTGTGTGTGTGTGTGTGTGTGTCTGTGTGTGTGTGTGTGCGTGTGCGTGTGTGTGTCTGTGTGTGTGTCTGTGTGTGTGTCTGTGTGTGTGTGTGTGTTAGAAACTGGGACCTTTCTTATTAAGCTTCTACTTCCCCCATTTTTCCTCAATGTCAATTAGGTGGCCGTTAATTATTTGTAAATGTCATTTAGAAATGTCATCTCTTAAAATAATCAAATGAAGACATTCGGTCTCTCTGCTCCTTTTTATTGTTTTTGCTTAAATGCATAAAACTCGTCTCTGCAAACATTCGGCTCCTCAGGAATTCGTTCTCATTAGTTCTCCCCGTCAGCGGCGTTGAAGTGTTTGTCTTGAGACGACCAAAGTTTAAACATAAAATTAGATTTGATGTATAGATATGATCATATATTTGTACTTTGGGACGGCAATTTGGTTGTATTTTTGTTTTCTTTTTATATATTTTTATTCTATTTACTAATTATGCTATAATAATCCTCAATTACATTTCTTTGTCAGAAGCGTTTGATCATCCTACAAACCGTCATCACCGTTTTTCATTTGATGTATATCAGCCCATGTTTCAGTATCACAATATTTTACTCTTTAAATTCTTGGTTGGGCTCCAATTCTTTAATTTAAAGTTGACTTTGTCCGAAAAGCAGAAAAAAGATTAAATATAATGTTACATATATATATTAATACTAAGGAGGGCCGGTTATATAAGAGTTCAGTGTCGAGCATCATCCACAAAGTTTGGATAGTTGCACATAAAGAGCTTCAAATCTGTTGTTCTGTCTCTGCACTGTGTGTGTGTGTGTGTGTGTGTGTGTGTGTGTGTGTGTGTGTGTGTGTGTGTGTGTGTGTGTGTGTGTGTGTGTGTGTGTGTGTGTGTGTGTGTTGTCCTTCCTGCTAATGATGTCGTCAAAGTGGAATGTGGAGTAAAAATATCTTTCTGCTTCTCTGCACGCACATGGACACACAAACAGATGCAAGACAAACACACTTTCTGTTTCAGTCTTTAAATAAATGGACGATGAACCAGAACAAAAAGGCACAAAATGAGGAGGAAACACGTGAACTAGCACTTTGTTACAAACTGTTGTTAGAAACTGTCCAACTTTCTGTTTGTCTCGATTCTCACGCACATTCCCACTTCTCTCTAAATTCAAATGAATTCAGCTTCTCACAGATTCTGTTTTCGTTCTTCTGCTCCTGATTATTTCTGTGAGCATGTTTTTGCTGAGGTCTCAGATTGTCGAAGCCAGTGACAGATAAATTCATTTAAAAAGGAATTAAAGGCAAATTCCAAGTGTTCCACCGAAGAGGTGAGTACATGTCATAGTGTCATGCTCCTAGGCCTATTAGGAGGACTGGGATTAGTAACTGTAATCTAATTACTGAATTTAAGATTGTAATCTCTTACTCTCTGTATTGATCAGATTACAGTTACTGTTTCTCTCAGATCTTAGTTCAAACTTGACCGGCTGGTTGTTTTCTCCTAGTTATTTATAAAACTGGGAAACTCAGACTCTCTATAGTAAAAGTGGATAAAAGTTCCTCTTTAAACAGATCCTTGGACACACACACACACACACACACACACACACACACACACACACACACACACACACACACACACACACTCGTCTCTCCACCCACATGTTCATGTTTTCACAGCAGCCGCTGACGGACTGACACGACTCTGGGAACTTTCCTCACATGGAATCCTACATTTTTCCCTTGTTTTATTTTGGAGCCGTGCGCAGGGCGAGGTCGGACGTGGAAAGAGAGAGAGAGCGCACTTGGTCCCTGTGAGTTTCCCTCGCTCGCCCTCTGTGGCAGCAGCTGTTCCCAGTCGCGGCCTAACTGACGCACTGACAACGTTTAACACACAAGAAATAACACAGCGAGACCGACTCTGAGTGTGAGTTCATGCGAGGTTCAGGCACACGCCTGCGGTGGCGTTACCTCTGGCGAACCTGTGAACCTGTGACAGCTCTTAGGTTCAATATCGTTTTTAATCTTCTCACCTGAGCCGTCGGACATGAACCTGCTCCTCCTGCCTGACTGGAGCTCTGTAGTTCTGGTTCAACGCCTCCATCCTCATCTGAACCCGTGTGTGTGAGAGTATTACCTGCTCATCCTCTTCCATCTCTGCTGTAACCAGCTTTAAGAGCTGCAGCTCTGACCCTGACAGACCTGTGTGATCTGCTGTGTCACTTCTGCTCCACATCACGACCACTCGACAGCCGAGTCACACACACAGGTGGATGTGTCCCAATGACATCAGGCTACAAGGCAGCCTGGGTCACACTCATTCAAATACACGGATGTAGAACAGGTGCTTGAATATTGCAGATATTCACACATCATCACATCCACATGTTATACTAACATACACCTATATTCACATCTGTACTACGACCATTTCTCTCAATAGTCAGTAGAACACAGACGTTCATTCCCACCACAGACTGTGACTACAGACAACAGGGCTCCACTTCCTCCAGACGCTGCCCTCCTGCTCGTCTGGAGTCAGCGAGATCCTGTCGATACAAACGCTCGACCTATCAGCTGTCAATCATCACGTCTCAGCCCGCTTTTATATAACCTGTTTTATATAATAACTATTTACAGTTGAACAAACATCAGTGAGATAAGAACGACCTGAAACGACAGAAACCAGCTTTGACAAACATTTATTTAACGTCTACTTTGATTCTGTTTTGTTTGGTATATGTCCCATCTGACAACATGGAGGAGGAGGGGTTTATAACCTTTACTGCAGCCAGCCACCAGGGGGCGATGGAGACGCTTTATTTACAGTCTAAGAGCTGTCACCTTAGTACACTCAGACACTGAATGTTGCTGCTGAGAACTTATTATTTTCAACCAGTATATAACTGTAACTGTAACTTCTCTAAAGGTGGACTGTAAAAACATCCGTAAAGCTTTTAGCGACCTGCTCTGTGTCTTCAGTGTGTTGATTTACTGAGCTCTGTCTGGAAATGTTCCTCCAGTCTCCCCACGTCCGCCGCTCGTGGATTTGTACAAAGTTTAAAATCCAGATTTCTCTTTTCAAAGCTGAGAAACCAGCGTGTAACTTCACCGGAGTGTTTTCAGTTTGTTCACACGGCGTCTGCTGAGCGAGCGGCCGCCTCCAGCATCAACCTGCCTTCTGTGTTTTGATCCGACCTCTGAGCTGTGATCCGTGTCGGAGCGCGGCAGCTGTTTGATATGCAGCAGGCAGCGGCGTGCTCTGTGTGGCCGCTACAACTTAGCTCCTCGCTAATTACAACCAGAAGGGCCACAACGATTTCACAACCTTCATTTGTATGCAGACCAGATCAGGGTTTGTGACAGTCTGGATCCACGCCGCTTTGTTGTGTGATCTGAAGCTTATAAGGAATCAAGAGTTTGGCGACTGAACGGCCTCATTATACTCGACTGAGGACGGCGGCGGCGGTTCAGACAGCGAGGCCGGCGATAGATGGAGGTCAGCTCATTTACCCGTTCTTACTTTGAGGGCTGGAACTCACCGAACTTTTAATCCGGAAATTTAAAAAAGTTGAGGAATCAAATCTGAATCGATGCAGTTTACAGAAACATGGGTCAGAAGTCAGTCGGTCAAAGGTGCAGGTTTAAGTATCTTGGCTACAGTTCGGTGGTCGACCATCAGACTCCAGATCTTCTGAGTCCTGCTCCAGGAGTTAGAAACACTACGAAGTAAACTGAGCTCTGATGAGGATATAAAACCACCAACATCTGTCAGTGTATCGTAGAAATGTGACTTCAACTGGATGAGAAGAACGTTTCAACTCGTCAAATGAAACACATGGTCACCTTGGCTGCTGTCAGACCAGTTTCTAATGTTCGAAACAAACCGAATGTCCACCAGACCATCTGAATACTATTATTATTATATTAGTTTCTGAAGCTGAACTGTTAAAGTGTTGACTGCATCGTCCAGCGGGTCCTTTTTTATTTACTGCAGTTTTCTTTGCAGTTTTTCTTATTGTACAGAAAACTCAATTTAAAACAAGAAAGTTGTGTTGAAACAGTTTCAGGTTTTTTAAAGTTTAAAGTTTTCAAATGTTCGTCAGCGTTTTAACATTTGACGTCAAAGCTTTGAGTTGCACCGGTAATATTTATTATTCTACTAATGCTGCTACTGTTTTTATTTAAATATATGAGCCGTGTGCTCTGATGCGAACATTTGACTGAGTTGAATCATTTTCATTATTCGTCGCTGCTCCCACTGTGTGTGAATGTCGTCTTTGTGAGCTCTGGCAGCTCCGTGGTTTGGTCGGGAGCGACGACAGAACCGGTTTTCATGTCCAAACCCTCTTCACTCGGGCCAGCGGGTAGAAAAGGTTCTTTCAGAGAAGTGCTGCTGCTGTGGGAGTCTTTCAGGACGTCCTCTGGCTGACTCCCACCACCCAGCACGTCCTCTTTCACGCCGCAGCCGTGATATGCAGCATTTGTATTATTTACTGGCTGGAATTGTTCATGGAACTGATTCTTTCTTCATTTCTTTTCTCTCTCTCACACACACACACACACACGCACGCACGCATGCACACACACACACACACACACACACACACACACACACACACACACACACACACACACTGACAGGGCTCATTTCACCGTCCTCTTCTTCTCTTTATTACATTTCTTCAGCTTCATCCAGACTTTGGACACTTTGCAACTTTAGAAACGTTTTGCTAAATTCTTCCTTTACAACTAAATTGTCTGCTATGGAAAGATAAAGGTCAATTGAATTGTTGGCTGGTTAGTTAGTTAGTTAGTTGGTTGGTTGATTGGTTGGTTGGTTGGTTGATTGGTTGGTTGGTTGGTTGGTTGGTTGAATGGCTGGTTAGTTGGTTGGTTGATAGATTGGTTGGTCGGCTGAATGGTCGGTCGGTTGGTTGGTTGGTTGGTTGGTTGGTTGGTTGGTTGGTTGGTTAGTTGATAGATTGGTTGGTCGGCTGAATGGTCGGTCGGTTGGTTGGTTGATTGGTTGGTTGGTGGGTTGGTTGGTGGGTTGGTTAGTTGATAGATTGGTTGGTCGGCTGAATGGTCGGTCGGTCGGTCGGTCGGTCGGTCGGTCGGTCGGTTGGTTGGTTGATTGGTTGGTTGGTTGGTTGGTTGGTTAGTTGGTTGGTTAGTTGGTAGATTGGTTGGTTGGTTGGCTGGTTAGTTGGTTGGTTGGTTGGTTGGTTGGTTGATTGGTTGGTCGGTCGGTCGGTCGGTCGGTCGGTTGGTTGGTTGATTGGTTGGTTGGTTGGCTGGTTAGTTGGTTGGTTGGTTGGTTGGTTAGTTGATAGATTGGTTGGTTGGTTGGTTGGTTGATAGATTGGTTGGCCGGCTGAATGGTCGGTCGGTTGGTTGGTTGGTTGGTTGATTGGTTGGTTGGTTGGTTGGTTGGTTGGCTGGTTGGTTGGTTGGTTGGTTGGTTGGCTGGTTAGTTGGTTGGTTAGTTGATAGATTGGTTAGTTGGTTGGTTGGTTGGTTAGTTGGTTAGTTGATAGATTGGTCGGTCGGTCGGTCTGCAGGATTATGCAATAACTCCTGAGCAGATTTCCACTCAGCCTGTTTGAAGCTGTCAGGAGAAGATGAGAGAACTCGTTAACCGTCGCGTGGATTCGGACAAAGTGGAGGATCCATGAAAACGTTTTTATGCTGAGCTATAAAACCTGATTGACTTTAATGGGCCTTGGCCGAGGTGTTGGCTCTATGGTTTCCAGTTTGTCTTTGTGATACTGGACGATAACCACAGTGGTAACTTGCTCAATGCAACCGTTTGGTTTTTTGTGGACAAACTACCTTCAAGCAGAAAGACTCCCCATCGACAGGAACGCTCCCTCGAACACAGCGTCACGTACACAGTGTCAGTCGTCTCGTCCTCAAAGTGCCACAGGCAGTTTATTTAAATACCGTGTGAAATCCTTTTCCTCACCCATCAGCATTTTCACACTGTTCACATTTTCTGACCTAAATACATAAACCAGTTATGAGGCGTTAATCTCTGCACAGTGTCAGCAGCTCACTCCGTCATTAGTTCATAAAATAACCCTGAGTGTGATAAGCAAGAGCTCAGAGTCACAGCTGATACTGAAACAAGCCCCTGAACAGACATTAGGGACAGAGATATTTATAAACGTCAGAACTGAAGAGTAAAGTTTCCATATGCAAACTCCAGATGACATCATAATGACTCATTTCACCGTTCTGGGTAAGTTTAGGCTAAAACTAGTTGGTTAAAGAAACATCAGGCAACAGATTTACCTTGAAATAACAGCTTCAGCTTCATTTTGATGCTACACTGACTTGTAACAGGAAAACACGCTGCTTGGTTAATTCCCAGTAAGCTCCCTGATTGCCTGCTCTTACTTTGGTGAGTGGCTTTGTTAGTCAGCATCTTATTCTGAAATCAGGTCCAGCGAGTTCAAGAGCGATGCTGAACTGTTGATCAGTTAAAAAGACTGAGGAGTCGTTTAAAACCAGCGTTCATCTGCAAATTCAGAGAGAAAAATGACAAAATATCAAGAATTCTTCATGGGGCTTCATGGATTCGTGGGAAAAAACATTAATATGTCATAATAAAACTGCCCCAGAACGTTTATAATGCAGCTCATGGGCCAACTAATTGAATTTCAAAAGGGGCCATTGTGTCCTCAGAATAAGAAAATATGTCACACAGAGTTAAGATGAAGCGATGAAGCACAAAGTCTGTAAATAAAGAGCGAGGACGAGGAGTCACACACACACACACACACACACACACACACACACACACACACACACACACACACATTACAGGCCACACATTCTGCAGAGAGGTGAACTGAGGCACGCAAACAGTCAGAGATGTGCCACCTTCTATCTCTGAAGAGTGTTTGGTCTGTCACACAGTCCCTCTGAGCTCACACACACACACACACACACACACACACACACACACATACACACACACACACTCATGCACACACACACACACACACACACACACACACACACACACACACACACACACACACACACACACACACACACACACACACTCATGCACACAGACAAACACACACATTCACACACACTCGCTTTTCCTGGAGTGAGTGAACTCCTCCGGCGAGAGAGCTGAAACATGTCAAGCTCTGTCACGCAACAGGGCAGCTCTACGCAAGCCCTCTGTGTGTGTGTGTGTGTGTGTGTGTGTGTGTGGGGGGGGGGGGGGGTGTTCTACTATATTGGTGGGGTCTGAAAACCAGCAGCACACTGGTGAGGTCATGTCATGTCGTGGGGAACTAAACTGTTCACACAGTCACACTATGAGAACCCACTGTTCTTATGAATCCTTTAGATTTAGATGTAAAGACGTGGGTCAGGTGAGGGAAAGGTTTAGATTAAGTTAAGGTTAAGTTAGTAGAGCTGAGGTTAGAATAAGGTCATAGTCAGCGTTAAGTAAGTTGTAATTCTTGTTCGGTCAGAGTTAGTCTGCAGGAAATAAATGTGTGTGTGTGATTCTCCCTGGAGATCAGGAGGTTTCACTCGTTTCTCCTCCATCTTTAACTCCTCGTTCACCGTCTCTTCTTCTTCTTCTTCTTTGTTATGTCTGCTCCTCTCATCTCTTCCACTCCTCTTCTTCTGACCCCCCCTCCCTGATCTCTCTCCCCTTCTTCCTCGTCTCATCTTCTCTTTTCCTGTCGTCTTCCCCTCCACTCCTCTTCCATTGCCTCTCTCCTGCTCGGCTCTGTTCTCTCCTCCCTCCTTCTCTTTCTTCCTCTCCTCTGAACATCTTGCATGAGAGATGGTCTTCAGGGAGCCCAGTGGTCTTGACAGCTCCGAGATCCCTCACTGGCCCCTGAGAGACTCACAGGAGGGAAATACACAGGAAACCGCGCGTGTGTGTGTGTGTGTGTGTGTGTGTGTGTGTGTGTGTGTGTGTGTGCGTGTGCGTGTGGGGAGGTAGTTCGGGGAAAAGAAATCTTTAGAGCACTTCAGCACATGTGTTTTTTTCCTCTGGAGTTTTGTCTCCAACTGAGAGAGAGAGAGTGAGGTTGACATAATATTTGTGTGTGTGTGTGTGTTGGTGTGTGTTGGTGTGTGAAAAGCAGTGCAGCAGACACACACACACACACGCAGGGGGTGGTGGTGATTGCGTGCCCGGTCCATCTCCTTCTCACGCTACCTCTCCCTCTCCTCCTCCTCCTCCTCTCGCTGTGTCAGGTGGAGGAGGCAGCGAGCGGAGCGATGGCTCTTGACATCGCTCTTTGCGTGACACGGGATGTGGATTGATCAGCTCGGCCTGCGTGCACAGCACCGCAAACAGCGAGTAAACAACAGAACACGCAGGACAGGTCAATGGATCCCAGCTCAGCTTCCTCCCAGACGCTCCGGCTTGCTTCTGCCGCTCTGCATTTCCCTCTGGAACCTGCAGCAGCAGAAGATTTGGTTCTTTGAAAACAAACCTGCGCACTCCTCTGTCACTGCAGTGTTTACATCATTTGTTCTAAAGGGAAGCTAATGCTTTTTAAATTAATATATTGTTATGTCGCCGAACCACAAACACTCGTCAGCTGTGTTTCCCTTCAGAGGACCTGATCTATGCAGCTGACGGCGCCTGCGTCCTTCTTCGGCCACAGAGACATTTCACCTGAGCAGCTCAGATTATAAACTTAGACAAAGAGGAAGGTTTTGAACAGTAAATGTAGAAATGGCCTCTGAACCCAAACTGGAGCTGGTTCCACAGCAGAGAACCAGAAGGTTCTAGCTCCTGTTCTACTGTCAGATCTCAGGTATGAGCCTGTATGAGAACACAGGGATCTGCTGAGATATTTCCTGATGATGAGCTCTTTAAGATTTGTTATTATGAGTTTGAATGTATTTCCTGCAGGCGCAGCTCGTCTCCTGCAGAGTCTCTGCAACAGTGATGATAAGATTTTGTCTCTCGTTCTTCACGGAAGCAAAACAACTGTCGGTATGTGTTTCCTGCTGAGTTTCTCCTCCTCGTCCCAGAGCTGTTTTACAACCTCGTGGTTAAAATACAACAGAGAATAAAGCTGTTTTTCTTAATTCTTAATCTCTCAGGGGAAACAAATCCTGGCTGACAGAAACGTCTTTCATCACTGGCCTAGTTTCTACTACAGTTCATGTGAGCGTGTGTTCGTCCCAAACGCTGACGACTCCGGTTTGGTTTGATTAATCGACAGCTTTGCAACATGTCTATAAAACACGTGTTATCGGTCTTTGTCTGACGTCTCTGATGTCTCTGGTCTTTTCAGGAGGGAGACAGAGCATCAGCGTCTGATCACGTTAAGAGTGAAAACTGAGAACTAAAGAAATGGATCATAGGAGGCGATGGATAATAACATTTTCACAGGGGAAGCGAAACAGGAAAGATCCTGAATGCACAGAAAACCTCGTTACACCCGGTTAGAGATGTTTGTCGTGGAGGCGTTCGCTGCTCACACCCCCCCCCCCTCTCCAGAGAACACACACTGAGAGGGGGAGTTTTCACTTTGGAAATAAAAACTGGACGTTTACCACATCCTCTCTCTGGCATCCTCACGTGCTTCATTTAGGTTTGATGCATTAACACACACACACACATATTGTGGTGTTGCATAGACTTTCATTCATTTCCTGGAGATGTAGTCTAACATAAACCACTGACCCAAAAATGTGCCTTTTCATAATCTGGGACACAGCCTTTGTCCCCGCTTGGAGAAGACGTCCCCAATTAGCTGGTGTTTAGTCTGAAATATGTCCCTGAGACACACACACACACACACACACACACACACACACACACACACACACACACACACACACACACACACACACACACACAATTAGGCCCACTTGAATTAATAAACCTGCCTCCCTCTCTTTGTGGACTTATGTTCTCTCTGAATCTCTCCGCTCTAATGCACTTTAACCTAAGCTCGGTTTCGTAACGTCGCCTAAGCTCCCACAGCGCTACACGTACCCCTGCTTTTACGTGCACTCTCATGCACTTTACATTACTAAAAGCATCGGCTAAATAGGATTGAGCGTGTCTGCCGTGTTTTCTGCCCCCATAAGCTCTGCCGGCTTTTAGCTGTGTCAGCTGTCTGTGTGCGGGTGGATGTGTGTGTGTGTGTGTGTGTGTGGTTCAAAGAGTGCACGGATACATTATATACAGTATGTTTGAGTGCACGGTGCGTGAGCGGAGGGAGAGTGAGAGCAGAGATCAGTGTGGGTCAGTGGGAATGGCTTAGCGTTGCTGTATGGTTTTAGTTGCAGCAGAGGGCTGCAGGGATGCTACGCTAAGCTGATTAAATGTTCACACTTGGGGTCAAGTCAAGCAGCCACTCAGTTTCCCCGAGTGAACTGCAGCTGCACTGAAAGCTTCCTGTGCCACGAGTCACGTCTGCATCCGTACCGTCTTCTGTCTGTTTGCATCCACTCGTGTGTGTGGAGCTGACAAAGCGAAGGGAAGAGCGATGGAAGACGTCTTCCTTCTTTTCCTCCCACTTCCTCCTCACCTCCACACGTTCCTCTGCCTGCGTGTCAGTGACGCTTAGGGCAGCAGATGAGTGTTTGACCATCAGTGAACCAGTGCCGGTTTTATTTCTACCTCCTGCATGTGCAGACGATGAGCGTGCACGTGAACAAGGTGGTAATTCATCAGAAAAGATTCATATTCAAGTCAGTGGATTGATGAGCAGAGTAAAAACAGCAGAGGTTGAAGTGCTGTTCAGATAAATAGACAAAGAAAAACTAAAACTGGTACAAAATACATTTCAAATCCAGCTTTTACATTTTAAAAAGTGAGTAATTATTTCTTCCTAACGTTGTCATGTTGTTGTTGAAAATTAAATTGGCTGTGTTTGAAAGGGGAGGGTGAGGTGAGGGGTATTCAGCTGCAACATGACACTTTACCACTAGGTGTCACTAAATTCTACACACTGAACCTTTAATGTTTTATTCATAGAAAGTAAATAGAAAGTAAATAGAAAGTAAATAGAAAGTAAATAGAAAGTTAAACAAATTATAATTGTATTTAAAAGGCTCCACAGTCACGTAGAGGCTGGTTTTACCGTGTGAATCAGCTGTAAGTACATGTGACTAAAACAATAATTACTTAAAGGCTGATCCAGTATAACACCTGGATAATAAGGCGGCAGCACGGCTGAACCACAACGAGCCCGGAGCCATGTCTTTGTTTTACCAGGGCGGAGACAAACCGCGACAGGATCACCAGAGAGATCCTCAGTCACGCGTCTCTGCAGGACGGCGCTGAACTGGACCGACTGGTTCTCCACCAGCGGGATGAGGGCGACATGCAGAACAATGCAGCAATTGTTGTGATGCATGAAAGGCCGAACGTGTGAGTGACAGGTGCAGGCGAGCGCAGGAGGCTCAGCTTTTACAGGATTAAACTTTATTGATGGTTTTTCATCACAACTCATCGATCGGTTCTCCTCATCTCCTCCTCCTGTCATAACCAGCAGGGTGTGTGTGTGTGTGTCTGTGTGTGTGTGTGTGTGTGTGTGTGTGTGTGTGTGTGTGTGTGTGTGTGTGTGTGTGTGTGTGTGGTTATTATTCTACCACAATGCTGCTAATGCACTGCAGCATCTTATCTTCCGTATCATCTCGAGCTCAGTAAATACTGTAGTTCTCTAGAGGAGCTGCTGCAAATTGAAGAACGTTTCTCACCTTGTGTGTTTCAGACTCTTCAGTTTAGTCTGAACCTGAAGTTCAGGTGTGAACGGTTCCTCGGACACGGTCCAGTCTAGAAGAGGTGGTCTGGGTCTGGATCAAACTGAACCATGGTCTTTTTTGCATAGTTTGGACTTTCACAGGAAGTAGAAGCAGCATTAAACTCGATATTTCTTCCTCATTCCTCCTCTCCTAGCTTCCTTCAAACTTTCCCTCCACACCTCACTTCCCTCTGTTCCAGTTTCCTTTTAGAAATAAGGGTTTTTCAGACGAGGCAGCAGATCCCAGGTACTTTGGTTTGGACTCATTGATTGTTTTAGATTATTTGCTGTGTAAGTGTGAGCACAGGACGAGGCAGACGGAGCAATGACTCTTTCTAATAGGGCTTAGTTCAGCTGTTCCCATAATGCCGTCTGGCCTTTGTCTAATCTGAGCTGTCTGCCCCGACTCGCTCGGCCCCCTGGTCAACGACGGGTTAACCTACAAAGAGGCGAGATGGGGGGAAGGAGGAGAGACGAGAAAGGAAAGGAGATGAAAACGGAGAGACGAGCGCGGGGCAGCGGCTGTCATTCAAACAGACGGATCGTCAGAGCGTCATGGCGGAGAGGAGCGATCAGAGGGAAGAAGCTGCAGTTAATGAGCGCTCAGCGTTGACCCTGAGCCGAGGTAATGATGCTCCGATACCGAGAGAGCAAATGAGCTGTTTAGGAAAGGAAGGAAGGAAGGAAAGAGGAAGAGAGGGAGGTATAAGTGAAGGAGAGAAGGGAGGCTGACAGCTGCGTGGAGATAAAATACGAAGCGTACGAGTGTGACAATGATGTCGAACTCTGACCCCGAGATAATGATACTGCTCATTGAGCCTCAGATACACAATAGGAAAGGAAATAAAAAAGACATGGAAGGAAAAAAGAGGATAAGGAAGGAAATGAAACAGAAGGATAGGAAACCAACGAAGAGGAAAGGAGGTGAGGACACGAAACAAGATAAACCGAGGATAAAACTAAGTAAAGGAAAATAAATAAAAACAAGGCAGGAAGTTAAAGATGAGGTGGATGAAAAGAAGGGAAATGAAAAGAAAGGAGAGGAAATGAGAGGAAATGAGAACAGATACAAAGGGAAATATGAAAAGAGAGAGAGGAGGGAAAGAAAAGACAGGGAAGGAAAGAAGGAAAGAAGGAAAGAGAAGAAAGGCCACAAAGGAAAAGAGGGATGTGAAGAAAGGAAACAGAGAACAGGAGTTGATGGGAAAAGAAAACACAAGAAAACGAAAGTTAAAGAAAAGAAGGACAACGAGAGAGAGAGAGAGAGAGAGAGAGAGAGAGAGGGAGAGAGAGAGAGAGAGAGAGGGAGAGAGAGAGAGAGAGAGAGACAGAGAGAGAGAGAGAGAGAGAGAGGGAGAGAGAGAGAGAGAGAGAGAGACAGAGAGAGATGAAATGAAAGAGAAGAGAAGAGATCGAGTGTGAACTGTAACCTCCACGAGGCCTCGGCTAACAGATTAGCCACCGTGCTAACCAGCAGCGTGCGAGCCACAGGGGAAACATCCAGAAACATGAATCTTGTGCGAGTGGAGCGAGACCTGGATCCGGGCGGGGGGGTCGTTAGATTGATGGACCCCGGTCACGGTGCCCCCCCCCCCCGGTCCCCAACGAGACCTTCAAGGCCTCAGCCTAATGATAATGTGTGTGTGTGTGTGTGTGTGTGTGTGTGTGTGTGTTATGTTTCCTGAAGAATTATCAGCAGCACATGAGCGTCGCCCTCCAACAGAAATCAATGTCCCATTTTCATCAGAGCTGCAGAACTGATCTCGTCCCCGTGTGGAAACATTCAGGTCTGAGTGTGACGGCTGAATGTTTCAAATACCCAAGTATATATCATACATGTATACATCATATATTTATACATCATACATGTATACATCATATATTTATACATCATATGCACTGGAGGGTGATTTCTCTCTCAGCTCAAGTTGACTTCGTTCTGTCGTGTGTGATTTATCTTTTACCTCCGAGGGAGTTTCCACCTGGTTTGGTTGTTTGTCAGCAGGAGGAAAAACACAGATTTACAGGAAACATAGAGGAATTGACCAGGAATTTACTTTTCACTCTCTGTGTGTGTGTGTGTGTGTGTGTGTGTGTGTGTGTGTGTGTGTGTGTGTGTGTGTGTGTGCGTGCTGTTGGAAATGATGAAGTCATTCAGTCCCTTACAGTCACCCTCCGCTGCTCCTCTGAAGAACGACCCCTGCTGTGTTGTGTTTCCTGCAGCTCTTCAGAGACTGTGTTTGTTTCGGTGTCCGGTCTCAGCCGGGAGCCGGGAGCAGATCTGAGTGTTTGTGGACGAGCGGCGTGTTCGTTACACCTGTAAATTCCCTTTGTCTGTTTCAGAGAAATGACTTTTCGGTTTAGTTAATGGATGAAATGCTTCGATGACCTTTTAAACCAACTCCTATGTTTTACCTCCTCGTTATCGGAACATGCTAAATATTTTTGAATCAGTGCTTCTGTGACCCAAACTCACAGGAAGCTGCTGGAGTCGTCTGTGCTGATCTCAGAGGTCGGACTCCTCCAAACCAAGAGAACAGAGCAGAGTCAGCAGAAATCCATGAAGATGAAATGAAGCAGAGTCTAATGTGAAGAGCAAACAAGCTGCAGAGCAAAGAGCACCAGGGAACAAGCGTATTTACACAGGGTTGACTACCAGGAAGAGCAGGGGCACAGGTGAGTGCAGACAGGTGCGACTGATCAGGGGCAGGAAGCAAAATACAAACAGGAAGTAATGTCAACGAGCGGCAGCCTCTTCCCGAAATGCATCTTGGGAGAATAGTCAACGTCTCTCCTGCAGCTTTTAGTTCAGCTCCAAACTGAAACGTCTCAACAAATGTGGGATGGATCTCTGTGAAATTTGGTTCACGTTCCCCTGAGGCTGAACCGTAATAACTGTGGTGATACTCTGAACTTTGGTCCAGCGCCACCATCAGGTCAAGTACCTGCAAAACTTTTCTTCCTCAAACACTTTGCATGAGAAACAAAGAAGGAGGTGGAACGTGGTGAACTTTTTACTGAACATTGCATGTTAGCATTTGTGAGCATTTAGTTTGAAGAACGTCCTCGTGCAGCTTCTCGAGTGATGAAGTGTTTTTAAAATGATATTTTCTAACACAGTCGTCACAGAGTTTTATTTCTTCGTACCAGCAACAATGAAAAATGTTGTTTGTGCTGCATCGTTTATTTTGTTGTGCCACAAATCACACACATCTTTTCGGCTCCATCCTTCATCACTTGTTTGCAGCCTCGTGTTCCTCACACAACAACGACTCAGGAGAACGTGACACAGAACATGAGGAACTTCACAAGAGGTCATGAGACAAAGAGCCATGAGCAGCTGCTGTTACAGACTCAGGCCACAGATGATCCATTTATCAACCATCTCTTGAAATCCTCTTTACGTCCTGACAGCAATGACTCAGCTGAACGACGTCTCCACAGTGAAATGTCAGCGTCTTCTTATCTCGACAGTTAAACCGGCTGCTTCCACTTCTCGAACCCTCCTCAGCTCCATGTGAACTTCTCTAAATGATTATTTGCACTGAATTGAGCTGCTTCACTGCAGACAAAAGAAAAACCAGGACGCTCCTCCAGCTCCTCCTGCTCCTCCCTCCATCCCTCTCTTCCGCTAATAGGATTTCCATCCATTAGATCTTTTATCATGACCTCCATGCATGTTAAGGAGGGAGAGATGAGCTGAGGTGTATTGATGGAGGGAGGTGATGGGGAATCAATACTCCTATAAAATGGACAATCAGGCAGTGAGGCGGCCGCCTGCTGGGGGTCCTGAGGGGGAATATTAGCTCCGTCCGTGAGTCCGTCCGTCTCACTCGAGTGTCACAAATTAAAATGTACAGCCTGTCTCCTTCTCTTTACGTCTGTGCTCTGATTAAAATGTGAACGTGTCTGTGAGCTGCCGTCATTTCACACCGAGCAGCAGCTTCGACTCCGGGGGCACGTTCACAGTTTCATTCAAACCAGGAGGAAGACTGTCATCGGAAACATTTCAATTTAACTTTATTTACTCTCACACTTCCCTCACAAGTCAAGGAGAACGTTTAACATAGCAATTAATTAACAAAGTAGAATAATGACATTTAAAAGCGGGATAAGGAAAATTATAAATCTAAAACTGAAAATGGAGATGAATTCAATTCAAATATACACAATCACACACACACACACACACACACACACACACACACACACACACACACACACACACACACACACACACACACACACACACACATAGATACAGATACCAGATACACACTTCTCCTCTGTGTGACCTCTGACCTCTCAGACAATGGACGTGTCGTTCGGTGGCGTCTCACCGAACGACACGTCCTGCTTAGCCCATCTACACACACACACACACACACACACACACACACACACACACACATATGCACTGACAGTACAAAAGAGGTGCATATAAAAGCACCTCTTTTGCTGCGTGTGTGTGTTTTGTGTACGTGTGAGTACATGTGCTGACTCAGCTGTTTTTGTCGTCCTGTGAAAAAACTATTCTACCTCAGGTGTCATTAATTTCCCTCTGCACAGCTCCTCCTCCTCTCGTTCTATTTATTTAGGTGACTTCTGCAGCGCACACACACACACACACACACACACACACACACACACACACACACACACACACACACACACACACACACACACACACTCACACATGATCGAGCACACACAGACCTGCATTATAATATCCATATATCTTCCTGTTGTGCAGCAGGATCTTTTACAGAGCTCAGTGAATCTGTAGATAACATTGTGATTGTATCACCTCCACTGATCCTGTGTCTTACCTCCGTCCACACTTCACCCACGTTGTCTCCACCGAACCTGAACGTGTCCGGAGGAATTTTTAAAACCTCGTATTTACTGAGACGAGGGAAACTGTGATGTGTTTCGTCTGTTTTGTCTGTGATAATAAAAACGAATTAAATCCAAACCGATCGTCTGATTATCCAACGCAAAGTATCGTTGTATTTGTTTTACGTCGTCTGTGACTTTAGAATCATTTCATACTTCAGAGACGTGACGCCTCCACCGAGGCCAACGCCACATGTCTCCACGTCACAGAAAGTTACCTCTTTACCTGCCGTCCACAAAGTTTCATGGAATTCACTTCAGTCGTTTTTTAATCCTGCTGACAAACGTTTTCTGTTTCATGAAGAATATAAGTATTATAGTATTTCAGAAGCAAACTCATATTTCTGGTCTCACGGTGCGTTTCTTATTTGTCCTCTAACCCACTCACTTGTCCCCTCCCTCCTGCGTCTCATTGGTGCAGAGACGTTGATGATTGCAGACGGAGGTGTCTATTTTCTGGATTTGTGGCTGTATATGCTGTGAACCTCTGGTCCCTGCTGGCTCTGCCTCCGCTGTTTTCTCTCACATTCCCTATTTTCTTTCCATTACCAGTCCGCGCTCCAAAATCAAAATTGCTTTTGTTATTGAGGGCAGGACTGTGTAAGTCTAATCTATGTAATCGAATTGCGATGCTCGGCACAAGCGTCTGCGGCTCGCCGAGCGCTCCGAATGCGCTTGTTCGCGAGCGGAGTCAAGTGTTCAGATTTACATTATTGACCCCGTGTCTCCATTGTGTCTCGGGGAGACGGAGAGAGAGAGAGGGAGACATGGGGGAAATTACGGAGGCTGTTTCAGTCAGAATGGGCTTGTCCATCAGGGAGTGTGTACATCAGAAAGACTCACGTTCACGTCCAGCTGCTCAGACGACAAACACAGGGGACGACTGTTTTCTGATTCCAATCCTTTAGATTTACACCAACAAAACGGTCCCAGAGTCAAATTAAACGCAGCGAGCGAGGTAATAAAATACTAAATCATTTATTTACTTCCATCAATCGAGTCATTTGTAACTCAGAGATTCAGACGTTGGTCCATTTGTCCATCGTTGGTTGTGAAACGGTAACGTTACAGTCAGAAACTTAATTCAACTGAGACCTGGAAACAACGGACGTCCAGCAAAGAGTCAAGAATCAGGAGTTAAATTATGATCACGATGATTAAACCTGATTTATTTGGGTGTAAAACTAAAATTTTTAATTATTGTAATAATAATAATAGTGTAATAATAATGTGACTGCACATGAAAACTGCTTCAGCCACTGATGGAAGGTTAAAGATGAAGAAAAATGTATTTCTCTGGAAAGACATTTGTAATTTAAACACAAAAGAATCGTTGCAGTTCCTGGTGACACAGGAAATTAAAGTCCAACATGTATAATATGAAATATCTGTGTAAATGGATAAGATTGTTTTAAATGAAATCTGTTGAAATTATACTTTTCCAATTGTGATATCATGGAGATTTATAAATTTAGGAATTTCACTTTGGACAGAAAGTTTATGGAAATGAGCAAAATTCCCCCGATCACATAGGATTTAACAAGTTAGGTGTTTGATTTATAATAAGAACAAAGAAGCTGACGCCTCAGGGGGGGGGGAGACATCTGAATGTAGATCCTGCTCACACATGTAGTATGAACCCAACGTGTGTGTATTAGCATGTGTACATGTATGTGTCTCTGAGGACATGATCATGCAAGACACCATTAGCAAGCGTCTGTGGGATTTTCCCAGAGTCCTCGGCTCGTCTCAGATGCGCCTGATAACCCTTCGCTCTCGTACCAACATTTATTTTGCACATGTGGACTTGATTTGTGCTCAGACAGATGAGGGGCCCCCACATGTGATTGCCAGGGCCCTCTGGAGGAGGAGGGGGGGGGTCCTTTTTATCTATAAATCACCGTCCCTGAAGTATTCAGCCATTCGGAGCATATGAACAGAGCTTTAGGGGCCGAATTTAATGCAGCGGCTGCTATCGCCCGTGAGCAGACGTCTTCTCCGCTGCCTCGGTCACTGAAGACATTTTCATTCGATTTGATCAGTGACCCCTGAGCACAGCTTTTGTACTTAAGTGTATTGCACTTTCCCAGGGAGGGAAATCACATGATGAATAAAAATAATAAGGCGTGTTGCTGTTGAAACGCTTATTAAAAAGGCCACTTGATGCCGGAGGTGAACAAAATCATTTTTGCTCCTCAGACGAGATGCAGATGATGAGTATTCCACTCGTCTCTCTTGCCCCCGCAGATCGCCCCGGGCCTGGAAGTCGTTACAGCTCTGCCTGCTCATCACAAACGTCCGCCACAAATTTGTTCTCATTTGCAAAAAACTGCTAATTAGAGCTAATAGAGACACAGTGAGATTACAGACACTCGGCCTCACGGGGACGGTGTCAGATTCCTGGTTTCCACACTCGCAGCGCTCGTGTCCACGGTGATGGGCCATGAATTTTAAATGTTTCTCGTTGGGTAGAGAAGGTACTTTTTTTTGTTTTCTCTCTGAGAGTTAATAAAGTTACGATCATCACTTTTTTAACTTTTGGACGGAGCCTCTCCAGCTGTTCCCTCTAATTCCAGTCTTAAGAATAAGATCAGCTAAGCTAAGCTAACAAGGCTAGTAGTAATTCCCCCAAAACCAGGATATGAGTTTGTACTTTTTACTTCCTGACACTTGAATTAGAGTTTGTCTCCGGCTGCATGTTTCTGTCCAAACTAAACCCAGCAGCCATATCTCAGATCGAACCTGGATGACATTTACAATCCTTCTCTGAACCATGGCCCCTCATATCAGCCACAAGGTGCTTGTTCTGAAGGTCCTGAAGGTGTTTTCGGTTCAATGCCTGAAACAAACATTGAAACATGTATCACCGTCTTTCAGTCGAGGGAACCAGAGTGATGCTGACTTCCTGTTTGTCCTACAGATAAAACCTCATCCCTGCTGCTCTGTTTCCAATGAGCTGAACTTCACACTGAAATCTAAAGTCTTATAAGCCTGTAATCATTCAGCTTAATTGACTCGTGTGTGGCAGATGCCAGTCGGAGCTCTGCACCTGCCCGAGGCTGGACGGGTGTTTCCAGACTCGAACTCTCAGGTCACAACACTAATTGAAAATGCCAAATACTGATCCTTCAATTACTGTGAACATGGACTGTGTCCGTCTGTCTCCCTGCACCCCCGCCTCACACCTCCCACTGCCTCCATATGCAGACCCCCACTCTCTCTCTCCCACTGTCCGGCCCATTGTTAGTGGTGGCACTCGCCCCGAGGGTCCTGCATCCACCCCCCCCCCCCCCCCCCCACCCCCCCCCCCTCCCCACCGCACACAGACACACACTGCACTGAGACCTGAGGAGGGTTCCCATGGACAACGAGGGCACAAGGTCAAGACACGGGCGGACATAAATCTGTGGCCTCGCCATCCATCCCACGACCCCCCCTCCCTTAAGATCTTCCACTCCCCCCCCCTATCTACCACACACACACACACACACACACACACACACACACACACACACACACACACACACACACACACACACACGTCCAGCTAACAATAGGCCCTCTCCATCTGGGTGTAAATAATGATGATATTGTGCTGGTGAATGGTGTCCTGTGTCCAGGCGATAAGCCCAATATAGTTATAGCAATATAGGGGAGGGGGTGTAGGGGACGGGGGCATTATCCTTTATCTGTGTCGTGGCTTACCCACCGTGTGTGTGTGTGTGTGTGTGTGTGTGTGTGTGTGTGTGTGTGTGTGTGTGTGTCACACTCTTAATTATTAATGCCTGAGCCCTCGCTGTTTTTTCCTCATTCATCTCTTCTCAGCCAATTCACCATCTCCCCCCCCCCACCTCCTCAGCCCCCTCGGCCCAGCGCCTCACCTCGTCCTCTATAATGTGGCTTTTCTTCTCTCCTGGTGTTGTGTACGTTGGGGAGGTTCCATTGTTCTCTAATATCCTCTCTTCTTCCTCCTCGTTAATTATCCTCGTCACCGGCTCAATGAGGCTGTTTAGCTTCATTTGCATGTCGCTGCTCGTGCTGTTGACGATCAGCGTGTGAGGATATAAAACCAGGGAGGAGATACAGTGTGAGAGGGAGGAGGCTGAGGCTGCTCCCCGTCAGGGAGACGCTGCTTCAGAGACTGTAAATAATGACGTGTCCACTTCCTACAACTGTCCAGAAAGAGTCCTGGATACAAACTCTGGACTGAAGACGTCATCTAGAGTCTGAGGTGGAAGTGGAGACGCAGCGTCCATCTTTATTCACACTCTGTGGTTTCAACCCTTTATCTGTGCTCAACATAGACAGAGTTCTAATGCATGTTTTTCAAGGCTCATCGAGATGACATGTAAAATGATCATTGGAGGGAAAGTCTGAAGCTTCATGTTTGTTCCATAGTTTCATCTGATCTGTTAGTTTTGGTTTCACATTGAAATTTAGTGACTAAAGAATTTAGTCTGACAAACGTACGTCCTGTCGTCATCACCTACGTGGGCGGAGTCTACCTATACTTGACTCTGATTGGTTAATTCGGTCTCTACTTCCTGTGATTGGTCCAAAAGTCCAAACTATCCAACAAAGTGTTTTCACTGCAAACCAACAGAACCATGGTTCAGTTTGATCCAGACCCAGAACTCCTCCTCTGCTCTGAGGAACCTTTCACACCTGATGTTCAGGTTCACACTGAACTGAAGAGTCTGAAGCTCTGAACCCAACCAGGTGTGAACGAGTCCATAGAAGTGACAGAATATCTCTTAACCACAAAAAGACAAAGATGTGCAGAAGAGAGTTTATGGTCCAGGAAAACTCTCCATTCAAAACATCCAGGGTCCAAACTTGAACAAGTAAAAAGAGCATGTTTCTAATAGTTGGTGTAAGAACAAGAGGAAACACAGCTGAAATAATTAAGACTTGTGTTGAGGATTACAATTAAAAGAAAACTTTAAAATCCTAACTTTGTGCCTGAGTCTTCTGTGGTTTGAGAGGCACATAACTCGGAGTCATTAGAGTGAAGTTAGTGAGCAGCGACAGTGTTTGTTTAACACTCTGAACAGAGCGCGCTGGGACGGAGCTCAGCAGAATCTTATTAGTGTAATAAATTCAGGCAGCGGGGCAGACGTCCTCCCTCATGTGTCACATTGGTTTGAAGGGGAGTCGGAGCAGATGTCGCTCTCTCTTTCTTTTCTCTTCCCCTTTTTACTCTCATCTCAAATCTCCATTTCATCATTTTGGTGAACCCCCCCCCCCAACACACACACACACACACACTCCCCATTCCACCACCTCCTCCCGCTATCAGCCTCTCTTCTGTCTCCACGTCTGTCTCTCTGCTTCCTTCTCTGTCATCTCTCTCTCATTCCCCTGCTCTGGCACAGTGGGGGATCAGACACACACACACACACACACACACACACACACACACACACACACACACACACACACACACACACACACACACACACACACACACACACACACACTCTGTTGTCATTCACTGATGTTGCAGGCATTTGTGCATCTGGCCAGTGTCAGTGTGAGGGATGTCACTGAGGCATCATTGTCATTAATGTTCGGTTGATGTTCTCACAGTGAAGTTTGTGACACGATTACAGAGACGAGCTGACAGAGGACACACAGACACACACACACAGACACACACACACACAGACACACACACACACACACACACACACACACACACACACACACACACACCAACACACACACAAACAGGGCTGCACGGGGATGTGCACATTGTCACTTTAACCCAAAATGTTTCGATTTGAATCTGCCATAAGAAACACCAACAAATGGAAAATGTTGTAGGCAAAATAAAAGTCACAATAACCTGAAGCTCAACTTTGTGTTTTCAAGTGTTTTTTCACAGTTTGACAGAAACTCGACAAAGTGACTTGTGACTAATTGAGGGCTGCAGATTTAATTTCCTGTCGATCAGCTAATCGATGCTTGGAGAAGGACAATAGGTGTGAGATGGGTTCTGGCTTCGTGTTCGCATTAATGCTGCTCTTTATAAACCTCAAACGACCGGGATTAATCAGTGATGTGCGGGTGAAGAGGAGAATAATGATTCCCGGCTGAGACGCGTGTCTGTTTCCATCAAATTCACTGACTCATTACAAAAGTTTCTGAGGATGTTCTCAACTCGTTCATGTCATTTAAAAATGATCTGAATAATTGAGAGAGATTTAGATAGAAATAAATGTTTTATTGTGACTTTGCTTCATAAAAAATTCATATCTGAAGACCACTACACAGCCAAAAGTAAGTGGACGCATATTTAAATCTGGAAACTGGCCCAAAGCTTTGTTAGCGGTCCACAGTCTATCACACTCTGCTTGTATAGACATAAAATCCAATTCTTCACAGAACATTTGTGTCTTTGACGTTGTACATGTGCACACTCTGCATTCTCCAGCTCTAATCTAATTACACTGAGTTTTGACTGAGTTTTGAGTTTTGACTTTTCTTCGCGGCTCATGTCTGATCTCTTCACGGCTGTCTGGACGAGGGAACATCAGTCCCGCTGCGTTTCCTCATGGCTTAGACACCCATGAAAAGATCAGATGTGTGCCACACTACCGTCTGGGTATGAACCCACCAAGCATGCGTGAACCCTGCAACTTTCATTATTTCATTCTTTCGTTTTCTTTTGATGGAATCATAACCGTCGTATGAGAAAATCCCCCCCCGCTGCGACGTCCGAGCGCTGTGAACAAATTGGGACTCGAGATTTTACACAGCGACGAGATCTCCTGCTTAGGACTCACTTCCCTTTCTCCTCATTTTTAGGATTGGATTGTGTTTCAAGAGAGAGAGAGAGAGAGAGAGAGAGAGAGGGGAGAGAGAGAGAGAGAGAGAGAGAGACAGAGACAGAGAGAGAGAGAGAGAGGGGGAGAGAGAGAGAGAGAGAGAGAGAGAGAGAGAGAGAGAGAGAGAGAGACAGACAGACAGACAGACAGAGAGAGACAGAGAGAGAGAGAGAGAGAGAGAGAGAGAGAGAGAGAGAGAGAGAGAGAGAGAGAGAGAGATGGGGGGGGAGAGAGAGAGAGAGAGAGAGAGAGAGAGAGAGAGAGAGATGGGGGGGGGAGAGAGAGAGAGAGAGAGAGAGAGAGAGAGAGAGACAGCTCACATCTGCACTTCTGGGAAATTTAATATCATATTCCTTTTCTGTGTGTGTGTGTGTGTGTGTGTGTGTGTGTGTGTGTGTGTGTGTGTGTGTGTGTGTTGGCTCAGCTCTTCAGATTAGCATGTTGACAATTCATTTCAGCAAACACCACTTTTTGTGAGTACATACAATAGTTGATGAATAGTGAATGTGTGTTTGCGTGGGTGTGTGTGTGTGTGTTCACATCCACAATGACTGAAGAGAAGTGTGTGTTCTATTGTTCCTTTGTGTATTTATATTTTTTGTCAGAATCTAAATTACTTCATTGCTTCCTTCTACTCGTCTGTTTCGTCACAGGTTCAATGCTGATGTTGTGTGATTCTGCAAAAAGTCCAGTATGTGTGAGTTGTGGGTTTGTCCTCGTAACAAAAGACAAACATCAGCTGCAGGATGTGACTCAGATACAAACCCTGACCTGCACTCAACTGTAAGCTTCATAATCACTTACTAACACACTAACTGTTCTACGACCACGAGCTCAGACCTCGTTCACATGAACTGAGTTAAACAGTGAAACACAATATGTGGTCGTCACTTTATTCAAACTGTGAGAACATGGATCAACCTGCAGCAGCTGAGAGAGATGAAGACGCTGAGCTCAAGTTCTCCTTCATAATGCATTCAGACTCATGGTGGTGGCACAGTGGCACAGTGGGTTGGCACTGTGGCCTCACAGCAAAAAGGTTCTGGGTCCGAACCTGCCAGTGTGTTCGCCCTGTGACTGCCTGGATTGGTCGGTCGGTTGGTTGATTGGTTGGTTGATTTGTTGGTTGGTTGATTGGTTGGTTGGTTGGTTGGTTGGTTGGTTGGTTGATTGGTTGATTGGTTGGTTGATTGGTTGGTTGGTGGGTTGGTTGGTTGGTTGTGTTGGTTGGTTGGTTGGTTGGTTGGTTGGTTGGTTGGTTGGTTGGTTGGTTGGTTGATTGGTTGGTTGGTTGATTGGTTGGTTGATTGGTTGTTTGGTTGTTTGGTTGGTTGGTTGGTTGGTTGGTTGATTGGTTGGTTGGTTGATTGGTTGTTTGGTTGTTTGGTTGGTTGGTTGGTTGGTTGGTTGGTTGGTTGGTTGGTTGGTTGGTTGGTTGGTTGGTGGATTGGTTGGTTGGTTGGTTGGTTGGTTGGTTGGTTGGTTGGTTGGTTGGTTGGTTGGTTGGTGGGTTGTGTTGAGTGTTGGTTGGTTGGTTGGTTGGTTGGTTGGTTGGTTGGTTGGTTGGTTGGTTAGTTGGTTGGTTGGTTGGTTGGTTGGTTGGTTGGTTGTGTTGAGTGTTGGTTGGTTGGTTGGTTGGTGGGTTGTGTTGAGTGTTGGTTGGTTGGTTGGTTGGTTGGTTGGTTGGTTGGTTGGTTGTGTTGGTTGGTTGGTTGGTTGGTTGGTTGGTTGGTTGGTTGGTTGGTTGGTTGGTTGGTTGAGTGTTGGTTCGTCAACAACAAATACTAAGGTTCAGATTTCCACTCAACTTGGTGGAATGATGGGAAATTAGGGATCTGGACTAATGTGTGGATCCAGGAATGTTTCTCCTTCTTTAACATGACGTGATTGAACATTATTCTTATTATTGAATAATTAATGGCTCTTGATGAAAACATCAAATTTAGAGATGTGAAATGTGGTGATTGAATTTCAGTGTTGATCTCTACTGTGAGATGTTCTAGTTTAAATGAATGGGTATATTTTGTCTACGTCTTCAGTAGGAGCCCCTGTTCTCTGGGCTCTGAGCCCCAGAGGGGGGTCAGGGAGTGTGTGGGGACGGACTCACATGTTGTGGGTCTGCGTTCATGGCATTTACTGACAATAACAATAACACATGTACATTATTAATAATAGATTAATTGAAGACTTATCCTTAAAGAGTGTGAGAGTGTGCCAGGTTTTACAAGGTCGTTTGTTTTCTGAAGTAGCACAGATGCCTCAATGAGCTGCATACGTGTTACACCACACACACACTCACTCACACACACACACACACACACACACACACACACACACACACACACACACACACACACACACACACACTGGTCACCAGTTGTCAGTAGCGTCTGTGCCCCAGGGCAGAGCTTTCATGCTACATTTCCACCAGTCCTCCAAACCTCAACCACTAATCCATCATTTTGGACACACTCGTGCACACTCTGCAAGCACACTCACACTCACACACACACACACACACACACAAACACACACACACACACACACACACACACACACACACACACACACACACACACACACACACCTGCATATACATTCACTTCTAAAGCTGCAATCGGTCTCACTTTCCTTCACAAAAACTGAAATATGATCTTTTTCTAGTTCTCACATGTATGTTGAATCTGCCCAGTGGCCAGTCAGTGGTGCTGCGTTGCTGCCCACTGGGTTTGAGCAGGAAACAGCTGCTCCACCTGATAAGACCCAGGGCACACACAGACACACACACAGACACACACACAGACACACACACGGTTACAGACCATTTAAACTCATGTGCGTCCAGATGAACACCTCTCCTCCTCGTCCTGATCTCAGGCCTGTGGGCTGAGCGGACCTCACTCTGTGTAGCAGAGCTTTAACAGTGGAAACCTGCCGTGGTCACACAAACTCACTGCTGTGGTTTCACTTTCAAACACCTTGTTGAGTTCGGTTTTAATTCAGAGTCAAAAGAGAAGATGAATATTGAAATTCTGTGTTTCAATAACAACAAAATCAGTCATTTGAAAGTGAGGCTGTTATAACAAACCAAGAAAATACAAAACAAATCAAACATCTGAAAAAAGAAATTCAAGACAATTCAAATAAAACAGTTATTATAAAAAGAAAAGAGAAACTAATGGAAATGTTCCATCAAACGAATTATAAGCTGTGTGTGAAGGGAGGCCTCATAATCTGCACACACAGACACACAGACACACACACACACACACACACACACACACACACACACACACACACACACACACACACACACACATACACACACACACAGACACACACACAGACACACACACAGACACTGGGCATGGCGTCTCCCTCTGTGTAAATCCTGATTAATACATGTTACAGCTGACCTCTTTAATCTTATTACACAATCTGCTCGTCGCACACAGACTTACACCAGGATGAAAACACACAAAACCTTCACTCTGACGGACGAGTGAAATTCATCCTCTGCTTTTACGAACGTTTATGACTCAGGAGACGGAACCTTTTCGGACTTGAGTCATAAATGTTGTTGCTGAATACTTGACTTGGATCTGATGCCGTAACCACTTGACTCCCTGAAGACGGAACTCGATTTGAGACTTGAAAGCAAAACGTTCAAGGCTGAAGCGATGACCTGAATTTCTGGAACCAAGAAAAAGAAAGAATTGCTTTGTGGTTGTTCCTCCGCCAACCAATGAGGTCGCAGGAAATATGGTCACAACCTCCTCTTCTGTTCCAATAGTGTTCGTAAGGCGCCTGTTCGACACTGAAACCAGCTTCACAGCAGCCACACGATAGTTTTCATGTTTCTTTATTAAATTATTAATCTGCATTTATTCTGCATTTTCAACAGGAAAAACATTTTCTAGTTTATTTCAATTTCTCAAAATATACTGTACCACCAACGTCAACTAAACAAAAACAGAGGAAAGAACAAAAAACACATTTACTCTGCACGAACTCGTGGATCAAAATGAATGACGCAGCTCCAAAGAGGCAATAAAGCCAAGAAAAATGTGAACTTGATTTTTGGAACGTGCTCCTAACGAGCTGGTTCCCAGTGGTCCAGTGGTAAACCACCAGTAACACACGACACTCAAACATCTCTGCTGCGTGCTGTCAAAAGAGGCTGCTAGTGAATTATACACTTGAGCTAAAACACACCAGAAGTACTGGTACAGTGCTTTAAGGTTTTTGAAGACATGAAATATTAATGGTCAGGAGTGAGAAGATGAAGCAGCCCCCCCCCCCCCCCCCCCCCCCCCCCCCCTGTGCTCCTGCCTCGTGCGTGCTCTGGTTTACATTTGTCTTTTTTAATTTGGGCTCAGGATTGGTGGATGTCACTGTCGGCCCACGACCGGGCTATAATTATTCAGCAGACAACATGTGGGTGACAGCGTGGCCTAGATCGGAGTGAAGTGCACCACCCGCCTGCTTCTCCACGCTTCAGACAAAGAGCCGAGGCAGGGAAAGAGAGAGCGAATGTATGTCAGCGAGCTGGAGGAGGGGGAGGTGAAGTCAGAGCAGAGCAGCAAGACGGAGAGCTACAAGCTAACATCTGTATTTTCTGATATTTACTGTATCGGCTTTATCTCCCCACATGAAGCCTCTTGGCCTGATTGGCCTGTGCAGGGACTAACTGGTAACAGCTGGCCAGTGGGACAGACGGATGAGATGTTCATCCCTCGTCACCTCGGGGTGTTTGTGAGATTCATACTCACACTGGATTTTTATTGGGAGTAGAACTGAGCCGCTGAATTAAGACGTATTACCTCTCGATGTTAGTGCATAGATTTTCTTTCTATTGCTGAGAATTTGATAAATAAATAAGAAGAAGACACTTTATCTGCATTTGTTGCCACGTCCATCAAAAGAAACCTTCTGCTGCTCTTTTTGAGCTCAGGACCAAAACTTAGTTGTATAGATAATCTGCTTTTCATGGGTTTTGATGAATTCACAGCTACAAGTCAAAGTTTTGTTGGCGATAGTTACAAACTACAATATTGGGAAAGGTGTCCCACAAGGATCCATGTTAGGTCCCCTGTTTGTTATGGCTCAGTACTTCACTATACATTTCTATGCTGATGACACCATCCTCTTGCTTTCTCCTGGTCCCCTCCTGCTTCTAACAACCTCCACACCTTGAATTTATCTAAACCTCTAGACGATAGCATCCATCATATACAGCAGGTCCATCTCAGGGCCAACATATGGATACAAAACCACACATGCAGACACTGAAGGGCCCCTAACCAAACCGCTCTACCACCATGCCGCCAAACTTGTATGCAAATCTGTTCTTCTGCTCTTGTTGGATTTTTATCCTGCACTTTATTTTAAATGCTCAGGATCTTGGTCAGAAAGAAACACACGTTGAAGAACTAACATGCTAACAATGATAATGCTAACACACCATCTTAGTTGTCATGGGCATTAGAGTAGTTTGGTCGTAAACCTCTGGGGACCACAAATATCTGAATTAACTTCAAACTTGAGGTTAACTCGAGGTTTAGAACCTCCAACTGAAAATCACCAGTCATTATCAACACAGTGATACGAGTGAATAGATGATAAATTGACTGTGAAACAAACTTTATAAAGTCTTTGCCTTCGCTGCCACTGCTCTTAGACCATTGGAAGCCATTTGAACGATTGTGCCAATTAAGTCTCATTGAATTTAAAATTGAATTTAGAGATAAATAGAGTAAGACCCTGAAGAAAATAACATCAGCTCTGCACTGAAAGGTCTTCATCAGTCTAAGTGAGGAGACACTTAAAATCCCATTAGAATTAAATACCTACTGAAGCAGCTCTCATTACTCCGGCCTCCTCTGTTTACAAATGTGTTTCTGTGTCTCCGTGTCGCCGTCATGACTCTGTGGACGAGAGACACCATTAAATGTCCATTAAAGAGAAGCTCACAGGCTCACCTGGGTTACCTCTGCTGTCGTCCTGTGTGGAGTCCTCCTCAGTCTCTGCTGTCCTCCACTGAACCTCGGTGGAAATCTGATGAAGTACTTCTCCCTCATCCAGCACTTGGTAGAATAACACATCGGTACTGCACTTATTGTCTGTTTCATAGCAGAGCGGATGCCGAGGCTCTGACTTGGCTCTGGTAACCTTTGTGGAGAGCTTATGTAACCGGGCCTCCTGGTTGAGTGGACCGGTGCATTTGCCCGTTAGCTAAACCGTCCATTTACCGCTCCACAGCTCCCACTTCTTTTCTTTTTCTCTTAAAGAGCCTTTTGTTCGAAACTGTTCGACAGAATATCAAACACCTTCATACCCAGAGCAGCATGAGGCAAATGTTCTCAGGAACTGGACCATAATCCCGTGCGCTGTCTGTTCAGCCGATCTCATTAATCCAGTACGCTGTAGCATGATCTCGTCAGCGGATTATGTTCACCTGCATTTCCATTCAGACTGACGTGTTGGCAGAGGCTCAGTCAGACGAGCTGCAAAACACAACTGGAGTCAGGTTGGATTATTGTTTTGTGATAAGATCCATTTTGAATCTAGTGCAGATTTTAAATCACCTCTTGCATCTAAGGGCCTTTTCTGGATTTATACATCTGTCCTTTTACAGGCACTTGTTCATATCATGATATCAATGTGTTTTATATCTTTAGAACACCGAGGTTACATCCACACAACTACATTCTTTATTAAAACCCATCAACTCTGCTACGGAGACGTTTGGAGCTTTAGAGCCGATGAAGCTGAGAAGCTTGTAAACGCTGCTGGTCACGTTTTAGTTTGAAAACTCAGCGGCTGAGTTTGAATCCCTGCTGGTCGCCACTCACTGTAAAAACTGTAACTCTCAGTAACTTCAGCAGCTGTAAACTTCACAGTTCACTTCAGGTTTATTCTCACGTTCTGTCTGGTGTTTCCAAGGCGATGGGTGGGTTCTCGGGGATTCCCTGCATGTTGATTGGTTGATATCATACAGGCGGACAAACCAATCCACTAATTGTTTTCAGATAACAACACATGTTACGCGAGCCACTCTCTACTCATAGACTGGTAACTCGTGTTCTGAGTGACACGAGAGAGACTTGAGACTCACACAGATGTGTTGGTTACAGACTGATCAGTGGGAACACGTGCACAGTCTGCAGCAGTCGGTCCCTTCATTAGTTATTTAAATCTCCTGATGCAGCAGCAGGATCTATAATAACTGATTTTCTCTGAGCTGCTCCACAGATCCCACATTGATGTATTGAGATAATATGGAGCAGTGACTTTTTTTAAATTAAGCAAATCTCTAAACCCGATTTACAGACGCAATTACAGTAATTAGATAATTGCTTTTCTCTCTGACTGGGTGGATTAATAAAATCATGCTGCACGGATGAAAAGCAGCAGTGAACGATATTTTTCATTTCTCTTTTACTGATTTGTTTTTATCTGCAGCCTGCTGGATTTTTACCAACATGTATTAGTTTTTTCCCTTCTTCTTCTTTTTGGTTCTGCAGTTTGATATCACTGTCGGATTTGAACGTGACATTTCTATTCTCGACCTTCAGAATCTACGTCTCACTCAAGCCCATGAATGTAAAACACTAATGGAACAGCCATTAAACGAATGCAGAGTGGAGCGGGTGTTGAAATGAGCAGATTTACTTACTGCAGTGAAGTGAACCTGGTCGAACCTGTCGCTGCTTCAATGTGATGCGTTTCTATTCGTGGTGTTTCGTTACAGGTGCTCAGAGGAGTCAAAAAGGAGGAAGTCAAATCGTTGGTGTTCTTTCTTTTGCTCCGAGCACCTGTTTCCCTACAACTGTACCAACTCTGCTCGTTTCATTGTCAACAACCGTTGTTGCTCATTTCCATTGTGGTTGTGTTTCCACTTTAGCTGTTGTGTTGTGCAGCTTATCGGTGTTTTCCTTTAATGCACTTGCATGAACCGTCTCTGTTTGTGCAACAAAATCTGCAGAAACCTGAAAGACACAAAAAGTTTTAACCACATCTCACAATCTTCCTCCAATGAGCATTGACGGTTTTCTTATAAAACACCCTTGACTATTCTATCACCTTTTGTATCAATCATTTCAGTTTGACCTTTGATGAGCGATGTAGTGCAGATTTCAGCAAACACACTTCAGAGCAACAACAGGACGACAAACTAACACAGGTCCTGAATTATTCAGTGTAAAGGGCCAGAAAGTCACGAAGCAAATAGACTCTTCACACGTACAGTCGACACACACACACACACACACACACACACACACACACACACACACTAACACACACACACACACACTAACACACAGACATCCACGATGGTGTCAGCTGTCACAAGTCGTGAGGCGATGGACTCACTAACGTCCTGATGGCCCCGTGCAGCCTTGTTGCCAGTGGTTACCGTTGCCCCTGGCGACCACCAGCTGACCACACTGACACATTAAGTGCCGGAGAAGTTGTGATATAGTTGGCAACAGGAAGTGGAAGTGTTCAGATTAGATTGAGTGGTGATCACTCAGGCAGATTAAAGGTTAATCCGCTGGTTTTTAATATTTCCTTTTAAATCACGATCCATCAAAATTCAATATCTGTATGATAATATTTTACTTTCCTGAGCCTCTGAGATAATTCTGCTCATGTGGATTTGCACAAACGGAAGAAAGTGAAATGTTTAGTCATGTGGAGGTTTTCCCATTGTCCTCACATCTTTATATTAGTTATACAGAAAATGAATAACATACATTCTTCTGTTATCTCATTTGACAGTCGTAAATAGATCAATCTAGGAAAACACCACAAGCCTCAAAGCTGACGTCTGCTGTTTTGGAAGCTGGGAAGAGGAAGTGATTTCCAGGAAAAGCAAATTGCAGTTTTATCTGGGTCAAACTAATATACTTGAAAAACTTGGTATATCGAATCGGTGCATAGATTCGGAGCATGATGAAGAAGAGGAGCCGTACACGTAGAAGACGAAGACGTCCACTTGGAAACACGAGGAGGTTCCAGATCTTTTGGTGATGAGGGCCGACGCCGGTGTGGATGAGCTGTAAACAACAACACTGATCTTTCCACAGCAGAGTTTATACGTCATGTCCGGCCTCCTGCTGCTCTACAGGCTCCGCCCCTGCTGCTCTACAGGCTCCGCCCCTCGCCTGGACGTTCCCCACATGTTCCTGTTTGAACGAGTCGGACCCGACAACCTGCTGCTGCTGCTTCACAAACACCAACTACAGGAAATGAACAGACTTTATTCCCTGTATATTTTCCTTGATTGGATATGAAACAAGCTGTAACTCGCTCGTCCTTCAGTTCATCGAGTCGCTGCCTCGCGCTCACAGGTCGTTTTTCATGTCGGACTGAAAGTCACCACAGGTCATTTCAGCGTTTATGTGAAGTCCTTCTCAAAGAGCCTTTGTGACATTTGATGAGTAATGAGGTGAGAAAATGTAAAATCAAAAAACAAGATGAAGGGTTTTCATTTAAAGGCAGCAGCTCGGAGCCGCACAGCAGGAAGCAGCTGACTCTTTTTTCAGCTGGAGGAGGGTGGGGGTGTTTTGATGAGAGGCTGGCTGCTGTTTTATCTCGGCCTTTGGCTGTCACAATGATATTCAGATGCTCGGTTACACATTCAGTGCACCCTCTGTTTGGCACGCTGGAGTTAACTCTTCACAGGGAACCACAGACTGACTCACCTGCTGTTATTGGTGTGACTGGACGGAGCCGGAGGAGCAGCAGCGTCTCTGGGCCACTGACACTGGAACCGCTTCATACTGGAAGAGTCTTACCATCAAACACCTGCGTCTGGGTTTTTAAGGAGGTTTTATACCGATGTGACTTTTCAGAGCTACTGTTTGATCCCACAGAAAGTTCAAACATGTGATACTTGGCCTCAGAATTCAAGATTTTCAGGCTACATCCCCGATAATACATTTGAGTTCTTAAACTCACCACTTCTGCAACGTTTACATCTAAAATGGAGAGTTTTGGAAACGCTGCCAGCTCAGTTTTAATTTACAATCTCTGGTGTTGTGTCTTAAGCCATTGTCAGACATGGACTCCGGATAATGTCCGCACCATTGGGTCTGGACTTTCTCCAGAGTTTGAGGAACGCAGCAGGAGATTATCCAATGAGACACGTTCACGTTGTGGTTCTTATCAGTCACCACTTGAATCCAAAGTGTTCCTGATCCATGAATTAATTTGCTAATGTTCACAAGTTTTCAGTCAAATGTCTAATTGGATGAGATGATGACTCCGTATCTCCATCAGGTCAAAGGTCAACTCCCCTGTCCTCTGCAGAAACACTTCTCTGATCGTTATGCAACAGCATCCCTGAACAGAAGGACGGACTGGGACCATATTTGCTGCAGCACGACTGGTTGGCGGAGGCGTTTGACGGCGAAGGCGGAGGCA